>NC_053496.1:8079770-8129770 GCF_905171775.1 Rana temporaria
ACACTTTTTAACCACTTGCTTACTGGGCACATATACCCCCCTCCTGCCTAGGTGAAACTTCAGCTTCCGGCACTGCGTCGCTTTAACGAACAATTGCGCGGTCATGCGACGTGGCTCCCAAACAAAATTGACGTCCTTTTTTCCCAACAAATAGAGCTTTCTTTTGGTGGTATTTGATCGCCTGTGCGGTTTTTATTTTTTGCGCTATAAACAAAAAAGAGCGACAATTTTGAAAAACATACAATATTTTTTACTTGTTGCTATAATAAATATCCCAATTTAAAAAAAAAAACACATTTTTTTTCTCAGTCTAGGCCGATACGTATTCTTCTACATATTTTTGGTAAAAAAAAAAAAAAATCGCAATAAGTTATAGCGCCTACAAAATAGGGGACAGAATTATTATTTTTTATTATTTTATTTTTTTTTTTACTAGAAATGGCGGCGATATGCGATTTTTATTGGGACTGCGACGTTATGGCGGACACATCGGACACTTTTGACACATTTTTGGCGCCATTCACATTTATACTGCGATCAGTGCTATAAATATGCACTAATTACTGTATAAATGTGACTGGCATTGAAGGGGTTAACACTAGGGGGTGAGGAAGGGGTTAAATATGTTCCCTATGTAGTGTTCTAACTGTAGGGGGGGGGGTGACCGATCTGTGTCTCTATGTACAAGAGACACAGATCGGTCTCCTCTCCAGAGACAGCACCGCTGTCTCTGTGTAAAACGGCAATGACAGATGATCTCATATGTTTACATATGAGATCATCTCTCATTGGCCGCACAGATCGCATCGCAAACGGCCCCTCTGATTGGCCGTTCGCGGCGATCTGTAATTGGCTGTGTCCAAGGGACACGGCCAACACAGAAGTTCCCCGCTGCGCGCTCTGGAGCGCGCGCGGGGAACGCCCAAAGGGGCGGACGTCTATTGAAGTTGGATTTTGGGATCCGCGTTGTAGCCGTCATTTGACTATAGCGCGGGTCCCAGGAGGTTAAGGTAAAAAACCTTCTGTGTGTAGCAGCACCCCCTAATACTTACCTGAGCCCAGCGATGTCCACGAGTGTTTTGGCTATCAGAGACTCTCCCTCCTGATTGGCTGAGACACAGCAGCTGCACCATTGGCTCCTGCTGCTGTCATTCAAAGTCAGTCAGCCAATCAGATGAGAGGGGGCGGGGCCAGATCACAGTTCCATGTCTGAATGGACACTGAGCTGTGACTCGCTTGGGTGCCTCCCCCCCCCCAATAGCAAGCTGCTTGCTTTGGGGGCACTCGACAGGAGGAAGTGGTCGTGGGGCACCAAAGAGGGACCCGAGAAGAGGAGGATTGGGGCTGCTCTGTGTAAATTCACTGCAACAGAGGAGGTAAGTGTAACGTTTAACGAGACTTTACAATCGCTTTAATATCTGCCAGGGGCTCTAAAAAGAAAAGAAAGGGTTGCTGTAATTCTATGGCTCATTTTCCAACACATGAATCGCAATCAAACGCTTATCGATCGTACTTAACAGAACCTAACATTAAGGCCCCTTTCACACTGGGGCGTTTTTTTAGCTTTTTCGAGCGATATTCGATGTTTTTTTTCGAGCGAAGGCTCATCTGCAATCCCAATGTGCTGGTAAAGCACCACTGAGGCCTCGTACACACGACCGAACATGTCTGCTGAAACTGGTCCGGGGACCAGTTTCCGCGGACATGTCCAACCGTGTACGGCCTAGCGGACCGGATTCCTGGGCTAGCGGACAGGTTTCCAGTGGACAAAAGTTTCTTAGCATGCTAAGAAACTTGTCCGGTGGAAACCTGTCCGCCGGACATGTCCGATGGTTAGTACAACTCATCGGACATGTCCGCTGGCCCGAAATCCCGCGCATGCGTCGAAGTGATTCGACACATGCGTGGAAGCAATGAACATCCGGGTTCGCGCACGTCGCCGCGTCATCGTCACGTCACCGTGTATTCTGTCCGCGGGGAGTTTGGTCTGCCGGTGTGTACACACATCAGACCAAATGATCCCAGCAGATATGTCCGATGAAAACGGTCCGCGGACCGTTTTCATTGGACATGTCTGGTCGTGTGTACGAGGCCTAAGACCCTAACGTTTTAGGGCGTTTTTTCAGTGCCTCAGTGTGAAAGGGTAAGGCGTTTTTACCAGCGCTTTCAATTCATTTCAATGGAGAGGGGCGTTTTTGGAGCGTTTTTTTTTCAGCGCCCAAAAGCTGCTCCAAAGATGCTGCTTGCAGGACTCAGTGTGAAAGGGTCCATTGAGATGCATGGAGAGCGTTTTATGAGCGTTTTAATAGCGCTATTTTTAACGCTAAACCACTGTAAAAACGCTTCAGTGTGAAAAGGGGTCTTAAAGAGGAGTTCCGCCCACACCTTTGAAAATTAAAAGTCAGCAGCTACACATGCCGTAGCTGCTGACTTTTAACATTAGGACAGTTACCTGTCCTGGAGTCCAGCGATGGCACCGCAGCTGATGTTTACATCGACTGGTCGGGTGCTGCCGCCACCATTGCCGGTAAGGGAAACCCGGCAATGTAGCTTATCGGCTTCAAGGCCCGGGTGCCTACTGCCCATGCCTGAATGGCGCTGCGCTCTCTCGCTGGAGGAGGAGGAGGGGGGCCGAGCTGCTGACATAATTCGCCACAGCCTGGGCTCCCGGAAGTGGGGACAGGGTACCTGTGTAAAAAAAAAAAAAAAAAACGGGTACCTGCTCCCCTCCGAAAGGTGCCAAATGTGGGGAGGAATCGGATAAGCGGACGTTACACTTTTGGGTTGAACTCCCCCTTAAGGATATTGTAACGGTCACCACCGTTTACGATATTCCATTCCATCGCCCCACGACAGCTTATCCGACACTCCAACCATCCAACAGACACGATCCATTCCCCCAGAATTAAGACGAGACAAGCTCTGTTCTTTCTGAGTCAAACGAATGAACGCATGCTTTAATGGTTAGCTTTCTTATAGTGGTGCAACGGATCACAGTTGATCCGTGATCCGAACGGGTCACCCCCTTCGGATCGGCACATACTGTGATCCGCGGATTGCCGTGGCTCCGGAGCTAGGCCCGAAGCCGCGGCCTTTCCTAATGTTATGGCCGCGGCTCCGGAGCTAGGCCGAAGCCGCGGCCTTTCCTAACGTTATGGCCGCAGCTTCGGCGGTCCCTCCGGAATCGCGGCCATAACGTTAGGAAAGGCCGCGGCTTCGGCCTAGCTCCGGAGCCGTGGCCATCTTGGTACACCCGGCGGCGACCCTCCTCCTTTGTTTACACCCACAGAGGAGGAGGAGCCCGCATTCGTGGGACACATCGCTGGAAGTGTCTGTCTTACCTGAGGGGGGGTGTCTTACCCGTGGGGGGGTGTCTGCACTGATGCGGGTGTCTGTACCGAGGGGGTTCTTTACTGAGGGGGGACTATCATTTTTTTTCTGCCCTGGGTGACACCAACCCTAGTGAAGCCACTGCAGTAGGGTAGATGTGGATATTACAGTGGGGGAGATGTGGATATTACAGTGGGGGAGACTGTATTTTTTTTTTGCCGATCCGAAAATGATCCGATCCGTGACTCCTGATCCGAGGAACGATCCGAACCGTAAGTTTTTTGATCCGTTGCACCCCTACTCTCTTATATACAGTACAGACATTTTTTACAGTAATCAAAGGAACAAAGACACACTCCACCCACACATCACACAATGGGGCTTCAATCACCTTCTTTTAGATAATGACATTCAGAGGAGTTAATTATCCCCCAGATGTCCTGTCTCCGACAATAAGTGATTCACCTGCATAATACACATTCCTATGCCAGACGTTTTGGCACCGGTCTGACATAATTAACATGACCTAATTACTAACCAGTATCCAGACAGCCTGTCTCCGCATACAGCTTGAACAAGTCACATTCCACATCTTATACTTTTCACACAAAACAGTGTCATTAGCATACATAATGAAAGGTCTTAGAAGCCAGGTTGAATTAACACCTAAAAGCTAGACATCTGACCTTTACAGACTTAATTAGCATCTCAACAGCCTAGGTTAAGCATTGAAGGAGACATCCTATTAACCAAACTGTAATATTCCAAGATATCCTGCAAAACATGAATTATCATTTATCAGTCACCCTATGCCCAAAAGGGGCACAGGGTGACCCTAGACCCAAGAGTCAGTGACGCTGGCACAGGAGTATCCCACATCCTTCAAAAGTCTCTGGGTGTCACGGGTCATTCCGTTGCATAATATATTCTTTAGACACAAGGAAATGTAAGAAATGACATTAGTTACATTGTATAACCACTTCCCGACCTCCTCATGTACATTTACGTCGGCAGAATGGCACGGACAGGCACATCAACGTACCTGTACGTGCCTGCCTAGACGTGGGTGGGGGGTCCGATCCGGACCCCCCCGGTACATGCGGAGGTCGGGTCCGCTCGGGGAGCGATCCGGGACGACGGCGCGGCTATTTGTTTATAGCCGCTCCGTCGCGATCGCTCCCCGGAGCTGAAGAACGGGGAGAGCCGTGTGTAAACACGGCTTCCCCGTGCTTCACTGCGTCGGCGCATCGATCGAGTGATCCCTTTTATTAGGGAGACTCGATCGATGGTGGCAGTCCTACAGCCACACCCCCCTACACTAGTAAACACATACACAGTGATCCCTAAATGTTACAGCGCCCCCTGTGTTTAACTCCCAAACTGCAACTGTCATTTTCACAATAAACAATGCAATTTAAATGCATTTTTTGCTGTGAAAATGACAATGGTCCCAAAAATGTGTCAAAATTGTCCGAAGTGTCCGCCATAATGTCGCAGTCATGAAAAAAATCGCTGATCGCCGCCATTACTAGTAAAAAAAATAAAAATGCAAAAAAACTATCCCCTATTTTGTAAACGCTATAACTTTTGCGCAAACCAACCGATAAACGATTATTGCGATTTTTTTTTTTTTTACCAAAAATAGGTAGAAGAATACGTATCGGCCTAAACTGAGGAAAAAAAAATTTTATATAGGTTTTTGGGGGATATTTATTACAGCAAAAAGTAAAAAATATTGCATTTTTTTCAAAATTGTCGCTCTATTTTTGTTTATAGCGCAAAAAATAAAAACCGCAGAGGTGATCAAATACCACCAAAAGAAAGCTCTATTTGTGGGGAAAAAAGGACGCCAATTTTGTTTTGGAGCCACGTCGCACGACCGCGCAATTGTCTGTTAAAGCGACGCAGTCCCGAACTGTAAAAACCCCTTGGGTCTTTAGCCAGCATATTGGTCCGGGGCTTAAGTGGATAAGAAAGTAACCCAGAGGTTGTACCTTAGTTGTACACTAGGGGGCAGTACATGTCACAGATTTACATTTTGTTTGAATAGATCTTCTGTAGACATATAATCATTATAGATTGGATTACGTATATTGGAAGTAATAAGTAAGATTAATAGTCCGTCTTTTATTTTTTTTCAATGTATGATTCCTCATTCAATATTAATTAATTCACATTGCTATTTATCATTTAAACTTCATTGTCTTCATTAGATCAATTTTGCCTAATTTAATTAGCAGTTGTATGTATCTACTAACTTCTAATGATCTGCTACCCATCAGATGAACGATGGTGTCATAGTCCATTACCTTAGGTGGAGAGATGAAACGCATTCCCTTTAACCCTTTATTTAGGGGAAAGTCAAAGTATTTTCATGTAGGCGGGCTGCAAAAGCACATTTCAAAGAGCGTCTGCGATATAAACTCTATGCCTGGCCTTATTGATAGTATTATTTTTTTTATACAGGATTTATATAGTGGCAACAGCTTGCACAGCGCTTTACAATATAAAGGGAAGACAGTACAAGTACAATATAGGAGGGTTAAGATGACCAATCAGAAAATGGGGGGTCTAGGAAATTGTGGGGTAGGAAACCGTTGTGGTGTTGGAAGAATTCAAAGATGGTGGGTCTAGGAAATGGTGGTGGTGGTGGGGAGGAAATCGAAAGATGGTGTTGGTTTTGGAGCAAAGACAAAACCAGAGGAAATTTCCAGCTCAACTCACCAACCAGTCTGGTTACTAACCAAATTACCTGTCCAACAGTCTGCGTTTTGCAAACAGGGGTTTAGTTAGCACTGTGCTGTTTTTAATGCAGACTGGTGGACAGGTTAATTTGTGGTTGTTAGTGCTTTTGGAGACATTTTAAAGATGGTGGGTCTAGAAAATGGTTGTGGGAAGGAAATCGAAGGATGGTGGGTCTAGGAAATGGTTATGGTGGGTTATGTTGGGTCTAGGGAACGGTTATGTTGGGTCTAGGGGACGGTTATGTTGGGTCTAGGGGACGGTTATGTTGGGTCTATGGGACGGTTATGTTGGGTCTAGGGAACGGTTATGTTGGGTCTAGGGAACGGTTATGTTGGGTCTAGGGAACGGTTATGTTGGGTCTAGGGAACGGTTATGTTGGGTCTAGGGAACGGTTATGTTGGGTCTAGGGAACGGTTATGTTGGGTCTAGGGAACGGTTATGTTGGGTCTAGGGAACGGTTATGTTGGGTCTAGGGAACGGTTATGTTGGGTCTAGGGAACGGTTATGTTGGGTCTAGGGAACGGTTATGTTGGGTCTAGGGAACGGTTATGTTGGGTCTAGGGAACGGTTATGTTGGGTCTAGGGAACGGTTATGTTGGGTCTAGGGAACGGTTATGTTGGGTCTAGGGAACGGTTATGTTGGGTCTAGGGAGCGGTTATGTTGGGTCTAGGGAGCGGTTATGTTGGGTCTAGGGAGCGGTTATGTTGGGTCTAGGGAGCGGTTATGTTGGGTCTAGGGAGCGGTTATGTTGGGTCTAGGGAGCGGTTATGTTGGGTCTAGGGAGCGGTTATGTTGGGTCTAGGGAGCGGTTATGTTGGGTCTAGGGAGCGGTTATGTTGGGTCTAGGGAGCGGTTATGGCGGGTCTAGGGAGCGGTTATGGCGGGTCTAGGGAACGGTTATGGCGGGTCTAGGGAACGGTTATGGCGGGTCTAGGGAACGGTTATGGCGGGAAGGAAATTGAAGGATAGTGGGGTTAGAAAACGGTGGTGGTGTTGGAGGAATTTAAACATGGTGGGTCTAGGAATTGGTGGTGGTGGTGCTGGGGAGGAAATCGATGGATGGTGGGGGTAGGAAACGGTGGTGGTGTTGGGGGAAATCAAAGATGGTGGGTCCAGTAAATTGTGTGGCGGTGGGGAGGAAATCCAAAGATGGTGGAGGCAGGAAAATATGGTGATGGTTGGTGGGAAGTCCAAGGCTGATGGGGGCAAGAAATGGTTGTCTTGGCAGTAGTAGGAAATCAAATAATGGTGGGTCCAGGCAATGGTGGTGGAAAAGTCAAAGAATGTTTTGAACAGGAAACGATGATGGCGGGGGAATCTATGGTAGGTTCAGGAAATAGTGGTGGTGAGGAAATGGTGGTCTGGAGGAAATCCAAGGATAGTGGGGGTAGGAAACAGTGGTGCAGTTCTCACCTCCTGACATCTACCCAGAACTGAGATGTATGTTTTTGGGTGTGGGGGGGACGGGGGACTGCTCCTTTAAGGGTACAACCAACCAGGTATTATCCCCTACCTGCTGATCACTTTGTTTCAATGTTTGCAGCAAAAATGTTTATATTTCAGTTTATATTGTAATACACAATACAGAGCACTAGATGGCAGTGTGGTCCCTCCGCTTTTTCAGCATGAAAAGAAAACCAAAAGATTTTTATCTTTTCCTCCATTGGGTTTGTTTTTCACATTTTTACCTTTTTTTTGCTGTGACCGGGACCTCCTCAGCCCCACAGAGTGAAATAGATGTACGGTATCAGCGCTGGGTTTGCAAGTGAGCGAGTGGGAAATGTACGGGGGGTGAACCTCTGCACCCCTCTGGGTCCGAGGAACAAGTCACTTGATTATTGTTGGAAGTATAAAAATCAGAGAGCAAAGCCGCAGATTTCTACATGTGAATTTAATCTGAACTCCTGTGCTGGTAATTCAGTCACTGCTGGGAGAAGTATAAAATAAAAGGAAACTAACATTTCTAATCCATTTTATTTTAAATCTGTTTATGAAAGCCTGGAGGTTTATATGTGTTTATTTTCTGACCTTAAATATAATCTTTAGTTTACACATAAACATTCAAAAGAAAAGGTTACACTTATTACACACTTAAAAAAAAAAACGGGGGGGCGTGGCCTGGACATGGCTGAGTGAGGACGCTTTTACATCGAGCTCCCGGCCTGATCCCCCAATTACCGGCTAAAATAACCCTTACACCGGCATGTACTCGGCCAAACGGTACAAAACCAGAGCGGCAACGAAGGAGACCCTTTTGAAGGATGGGGGGTGCTCCTGTGCCAGCTTCACCAAAGACTCTTGGGTCTAGGGTCATCCTATGTCCCCTTTGGGCATAGGATGACTGAGAACTGATATCTCGGATTACATGAGATGGGACATTAATGATAATTCAGGTATTGCAGGATATCTTGGAATATTACAGGTTGTTTATTCTGACCACAACAGGTCAATAGAGGGTCTCATTCAATGTGTAACGTAGACTGTTGAGATGCTAATTAAGTCCACCTGGCTGTAGTAATGAAAGCTGTGATTGCATTCTGTTGTCCATGGTGCTAATTAGGTCTGCTCTTAAGATAGTTCATTGTGTATGCTAATAACACTGTTTTGTGTGAAAATGTTATTGATAATAGATGTGGAATGTGACTTGTCAGCTGTAGTAATTAACTCCTCTAGATTGGGTGCCCGAATGTCTGTCTGGGATGTGGATTGAGGGGGAACTCGTTAAGCACCCATTGTGTGATGTTTTGGGTGGAGAGTTTCATTGTCCCTGTGATTACTGTAGCATGCTTGTAACTGTATATAACAAGGCTGAGTTACCATTCAAGCATTCATTTGTTTGGAACCAGAAACAGAGCTGTGTGTCTCGTCCTTCTGGGGAATGGAATGGGTCCTGTCTGCTGGATTGTGGAGTGTCGGATAAGCTGTCTGGGGTTGGTGGAATGGAATATCGTAAACGGTGTTAACCCCTGACCGTTACATGATGATGGGACACTATTCCTCCTACTGACACCAATGATGGGACACTATTCCTCCCACTGACACCAACGATGGGACACTATTCCTCCTGACACCAATGAAGGGACACTATTCCTCCTACTGACACTAATGAAGGGACACTATTCCTCCCACTGATATCCTACTGACACCAATGAAGGGACACTATTCCTTCCACTGATACTAATGAAGGGACACTATTCCTCCCACTGATACCAAAGAAGGGACACCATTCCTCCCACTGACACCAATGAAGGGACACTATTCCTCCCACTGACGCCAATGAAGGGACACTATTCCTCCCACTGACGCCAATGAAGGGACACAATTCCTCCAAGTGGCGCCAATGAAGGGACACTATTCCTCCCACTGACGCCAATGAAGGGACACTATTCCTCCCACTGACGCCAATGAAGGGACACTATTCCTCCCACTGATGCCAATGAAGGGACACTATTCCTCCCACTGATGCCAATGAAGGGACACTATTCCTCCCACTGATGCCAATGAAGGGACACTATTCCTCCCACTGATGCCACTGAAGGGACACTATTCCTCCCACTGATGCCAATGAAGGGACACTATTCCTCCCACTGATGGGACACTATTCCTCCCACTGACACCAATGAAGGGACACTATTCCTCCCACTGACACCAATCAAGGGACACTATTCCTCCCCCTAATTTCAAAGATGAATTGTTTACACCCACTAACTCCAGCAAAATTTCTACTCTCACTGGCCTTAGTCCAGCCCCCCTAAAGTCTGATGGACAGTAAACTGGCCCTTTTTGTTTAAAACGTTTGGAGACCCCCGGTGTAAATGATCTGACAGGTTCTCTTTATTGATGACCATAGTCTAATGTAGACTCTTCAGCACACTTGGGGACCTCATGCTCTTGTGCTGACATGCTCGGCCTCCCCATAAATTCATATGCAGATTCTTCTTGAGCAGAAATTTTGGCCGGTGACAAATCCCTGTGTCTCTTCATGAGTCACTTTGCCCTCGTTATTTTTTCTTTTTTTTCTTGCCTTGGCCTTTCCAAGCACAAAGCGTAGACAGATGTTTGCATTTGGACAGAGGAACACAAATTGCATCCATTTGATTTCTGGCACGCCGGTGTCTCCAAGCCAGACGCATTCTGTCCGGTGTGAAAAGGATGCCTTCTCCAAGGCGTCCGGTGAGCGCGGGGCCCCGTCCACGGCCATCACATGCTCACTCGTACTGGTGGACTGTCGGATTTTGGACGGCGTCGCGGCCTGGAGACAATGACGGCGTTCATGTGTTTTCTGGGTAATTACAAGCCCTGTGTTTTTGGCTTCCATCTGGCCCGGCGCTTAAACATTTGATGAGTCCTTGTGCAATTTGTCCAAATGTCGCTTTAATGCCGGCATTATGGACAGACTGGAACACGAGCAATTATGTTTACTGAGAATAGTAATGTCTTACAAAATTTCCTCATCCCAATCTAGCCAGACGACAGATGTCTTCACTCACAGAGGAGCAAACCAGTCAATCTATGGGAAGGCTCTGTCTCTATTAATCTGCTTGCTTCAGGATAATATATTTTGCATATATTAAAGCTTTAACCACTTCCCTACCGTAGGACGTCATATGATGTCCTGGACTTTAGGGAGGGGGGATGAATGATGGGTGCAGCTACAGGCATCATTCAGAAATCCTTCTTTTCAGCCGGCGATTCTGCGCACCAAAAGAACGATCATATCGGCAGTTTCACCACTTGATCGTTCTTGTAGGTGACGGGAGGGAACGTTCCCCCCTCCCTCCCGTCGCCATCCGGTGCTTCTCAGGGCTCTTCTGGCCCCCGGATGGCGAGGCTAGAGATTTCCGGTGATGGTCACCGGCAGGGGCATCGGGAGGGCCGGGCTTGGGGGGCTGGAGCCTTGAAAAGGGACCCCGAAAAGCCCAGAGTCTTTGGAATGATGCATTCTATTGTTGGGGCCGGGACCGATCTGATCGCGGCGGCAGCCGAAAGTGGCCGAGTGTGGCTGAAAGTGGCCGAGTGCCATAGGTCCCGCCTTCTGGAGCCTGCAGCGCCAATGCCAGGAACATGGGACGTGTGACGTGACGTCCATCATAGCCTGCAGTCTCCAGAAGGCTGGAATTTCAAATGCAGCCGCCGAACAATATCCCTGCTCGGGCGGGCGGCTCTCCTCCTTGGCTCCACTCCTCCTCGGCTCCGCTCCTCCTCGGCTCGGCAGCTCCTCTCCTCTCTGACAGTGACGAGTGACTGACTGCCTGCTCCCTGCTGTGCCCGCACACCACGGCTGAGCTCAGGTAAGTCCGTGTGTGTATGTATGCCATTGTCAGTAGGTCAGTGTGTGTAGGTCATGCAGGTCACTGGTCAGTGTAGGTAGGTCACCACCATCAGTGCATGTAGGTCAGGGAGGTCAGTATCCAGCATTGATGGGCACTGGTAAGTCGCACAACCCCACCACCCAGCCCCAAAAAACGCTGCGCCCGAAGTTCCGGCCTTGGACTTCGGGCTGAAGCCCCTGGTCTTTTTGCCACCTAGCAATGTCCCTGGTCACCGGTCATCTCTATGACCGTCGGAGGCCCGGGCGTGACGTTATGACGTCACGCCCGTGTACCCGGAAGTAAATAAAGCCGCAATCGCGGCTGAAAGCATGAGAGCAGTGAATTTTAATTTTTTTCTGATCTCATGCTTTCCAGCCTGGAGGAGAGATGCGAGGTCTTATTGACCCCCGCATCTTTCCATGAAAAGGACCTGTCGCAATATATTCCTACTACAAGGGATGTTTACATTCCTTGTAATAGAAATAAATGTGATAAAAAAAAAGTGTAAAAACAACATTTTTTAACACGCACCTGTCCCTGGTAGTTCGCGCTCATGAGCGAACACACAAGTCCCGGCCACATATGTAAACGCCGTTCAAATCACACATGTGAGGTATCGGAACGTGCGTTAGAGCATGAGCAATAATTCTAGCACTAGACCACCTCTAACTCTAAACTGGTAGCCTGTAAAAAAAAAATTTAAGCGTCGCCTTTGGAGATTTTTAAGTACCGAAGTTTGGCACCATTCCATGAGTGTGCACAATTTTAAAGCGTGACACGTTAGGTATCTATTTACTCGGCATAACATCATCTTTCACATTCTATAAACAAAATTGGGCTAACTTTACTGTTTTGTTTTTTAATTCATGAAACCGTCCCCCCCCCCCCCCCCCCCCCAAAAAAAGGCGTTTGAAAAATTATTGTGCAAATACCGTGCGAGATAAAAAGTTGCAATGACCGTCACTTTATTACATAGGGTGTCTGCTAAAAAAACATATATATACATAGTGTTTGGGGGTTCTGATAAATTTTCAAGCAAAAAAAAAAAAAATGTTCACATGGAAAGAAGTGGCAGAATAGGCCTGGTATTGAGGTGGTTAAAAGGTATAAGCTGGCCATACATAACGTTGATTTAGGAACTTACTCAGGAGGCCTGGCCTACATGTGGAGAATCTCTAAATTTCATTCCAAGTTTCATGTTTTGCATTCTGCTGCCCTCGTTTACAATGTATCGAAAGCTTCACGCTGCTGCGACTTCTCATGCGACTTGCTGCAACCAGTGGCGGTGCGTCCATAGAGGGCGCAGGAGCGCCGCCCCCTCTCTCCTGCACCAATCAACAATAGATAGATTCATGCATTGCATGAATCTATCTATTGTTGCCGCTGCCTCCCCCTATTCAGGTGTCCAGCCCCTTGTCGAGCGCCGGGCATCTGAATAAGGCCTCATTCACACTACGGGCCGTTCGGGTCAGTCTGTCACGGACCTAAACGGCCGCTCCATGCATTCCTATGGAGCGTCGGTTGTCAGCGGAATCATGTCCGCTGACATCCGATCCGCTGAAAACAGATGAATGGGGGCCACGTCCCCATCCGTCCAATCGGATCGGGTAAGATCTGAAGAAAACGGACATGCTGTCCGTTTTCATCAGATCGCTCCATAGGACACAGCGGTGGCTGACAAGCCCCTCCCCGCTCAGTGAGCAGAGAGGAGCTTGTCATCCGTCGGCTCAGCCGAGATCTGCGGACTGATCTCCCGCTGAGCCGATGGGAGCAGGCGGACTCCGAATGAGGCCTTACAGCGGTGGGTGTTTTTGGAAGAACCTATTAATGGGTGCCTCTAATAGGCTTCCAAATTGTTAAACCGAGGGTGCACTGCTGTGGGTTCGCTGTTTACACAGTGCTGTGTTAGGGAATCCCTAACACTGACCCTCCTCTCAGGTGCACCGGGTTTGGTTACCGGTCACCTGATTGGCTGAAGCGACAGGTGCTGTGATTGGATGCCTAGGCGTCTTAAACATAGCAGAGATGACATGAAGAGGATGGGAGAAGACATGGAGGACTCTAAGGGAGAGTGGAGGACGGTGCTGACCTGAGAAAGTTAACTTTTGATGGGGCAAACTGGCGGCTTTTGATGGGGCAAACTGGCGGCTTTTGATGGGGCAAACTGGCGGCTTTTGATGGGGCAAACTGGCGGCTTTTGATGGGGCAAACTGGCGGCTTTTGATGGGGCAAACTGGCGGCTTTTGATGGGGCAAACTGGCGGCTTTTGATGGGGCAAACTGGCGGCTTTTGATGGGGCAAACTGGCGGCTTTTGATGGGGCAAACTGGCGGCTTTTGATGGGGCAAACTGGCGGCTTTTGATGGGCACAGTGGTGGCACAGGTACTTGAAATAGAGATGTCCTCTGGAAGCTGGGATGGGGTCATACACAGGTTTAGAAAGTAGAAGTGTCCCGTTGCAATGTATCTACAGCTAAAACTTGTCTTCTTTTAGTTTTGCATGGAGTAAAATAAACCTAGAACTTCTGCAACTTTGCCAGTGTGTTTGTTAGACTTATTGTCACGTACCTGGTTGGAGGTCGAAGTGACAAGAGGGCTTCCTTGCGGCTCTATTCCGAACACCCCTGGATATGGTGAAGGGTGCAAGGCACAAGGTAGCAGGGGTACTGAGGATCCAGATGGGCGATAGTTGCTTATGGACTTGATCAGCAAGAATGATGTCTAGACAGGGGACAGAAGTCTCAGAGCCCCAGGGAGGAGCCACAGCTGGCAGGTTGTCCACTCTTAGTAAGATGATGCAGAGAAGATCTGGAAGGCAGCAGTGCAAAGGTTATGCACAGCTATGTGGACGAGAGACGCCATCTTGAAGCGGAAATGGGGGCCATGCACAAGTGTAATTCTCACCCCTGTTAAGCCACTGGTTTGCCTCAGGTTATTTTCCTGATTTTGTGCAACAGCTGCCAGGCACACAGCAACATCCACTCTTCTTGGTCAATGAGCAGTCTAGGGGTTGCGTTTAACCACTAGAGTACCGGGCCATCGTCAAATGACGGCTCCACGGTGACTCTGAATATTCAACAGGACGTCATTTGACATCCTGTATTCTTGCGGCCACTGGGGGGCGCGCGAGCCCGACGCGTCCCCGAGATGCCGATGCGCGTGCCTGGCGGTCGCGATGTCCGCCAGGCACTCGGAATCGGCGGCTACAGGGACAAGACGTGGAGCTCTGTGTGTAAACACAGAGCTCCACGTCCTGTCAGGGGAGAGAGGAGACCGATCTGTGTCCCTTGTACATAGGGACATAGATCGGTCACCTCCCCCAGTCACCCCCCTTCCCCCACAGTTAGAACACAATACAGGTATACATATTAACCCCTCCCTCACCCCCTAGTGTTAACCCCTTGAATGCCAGTCACATTTATACAGTAATTAGTGCATATTTATCGCATTAATCGCTGTATAAATGTGAATGGCGCCAAAAACGTGTCAAAAGTGTCCGATGTGTTCGCCGCAATGTCACGGTGACAGTAAAAAAATCGCAAATCGCCGCCAATACTAGTAAAAAAATTAATAAAATAAAAATGCCATAAATCTATCAGCTATTTTGTAAACGCTATAACTTTTGCGCAAACCAATCAATATATGATCATTGCGATTTTTTTTACCAAAAATATGTAGAAGAATACATATCGGCCTAAACTGAGGAAAAAAAAAACGTTTTTTTTTAAAAAAAATTGTGATATTTATTAAATAAAAAAGTAAAAAATAGTGTTTTTTTTTTTAAATTGTCACTCTTCTTTTGTTTATAGCGCAAAAAATAAAAACCGCAGAGGTGATCAAATACCACCAAAAGAAAGCTCTATTTGTGGGAACAAAATGATAAAAAAATTGTTTGGGTACAGTGTAGCACGACCGCGCAATTGTCATTCAAAGTGCGACAGTGCTGAAAGCTGAAAATTGGCTTGGGCAGGAAGGGGCGTAAGTGCCCGGTATGGAAGTGGTTAAAAAAAAAAAAAAAAAAAAAAAAGATTACCAAGCTTTTGTTTACATCACGTGATCAGGTGTCATTGGTTGACAGCTGATCATGTGGTAAGGGGCCGGGGATCAGCCCCTTACTCGGATCTGTTCACCCGAGTCTCAGCGACTCGGGTGACCACAGCGCGCACCCTGTAGGGGCGCGTGGGGAGTGCGCGAAGGGGAGGACGTCTATTGGGGGTCCGTGGTGTGGCCGTCATTCGGCTATAGGGCGGACCTCTAGTGGTTAACAAAGCTGTGTAGGTCCTTTTTTAATTATGAAGCCTTCTTCAAAACGGTGGGGGGTAATTCAGGTCCCGTGGTAAATACTTGAAGGCACATTGAGAGAAAAAGGAGGTCTGTGCAAATTTGTACTTTTCGAAGTCAGGACAAGACGTCTGTTCTGGATAAAAAAAGGCAGAGAGAAGCTTGTGGTTGTAAGACGAGAACCACCATTTGAAGGATTTGGGGGGGGGGGGGGCGGGGTTTGTAATTTCATGGCCATCGTTGGCAAACAATTACAGGCGCACCTTTACTACCTTTACCGTTAGCGGTGATAACATAAGCAAATATTTGAAGGAAAATAACCCCACCGATAGGTCGACGGAAGGTGGGCTCCGCTCTGCAATATGTCATTCTGATTTAATAAAGCCAGATATGAAGATATTTTGAAGTCGGAGTCGTGTTTATCTTTTGTACAAATTTAGAAAGGAGATAAGGAGGCTGAAGAATGTTGGGAGAGTGTTTGCCAATTTCTTAAATGCCTGTTGGCAGAGCCGAGCGTTGGATTTAGATCAATTGTACAATACGGAATATACAAAAAAATATATAATTCTTAAGTGGGGATTTATCTAAACCGTTTTATGAAATGGATTTTTAAAGAACTGTCAAGGTTTACTGCCAATGTGGTTTCCAACTGTGCGAGGCGGCCATATTGCCTGCTTACCTTAAAGCAGAACTTGACTGTATCTGAGCCCCACAAAGTGAAAACGCTACTTCATTCATTTCTATTATTCAAAGCAAACGCCCCTCAATCCAAACCTCCGTGCTTTATTTTATACTGAAATCACCATTCCTCCCACCCCCTTGGCTCCTCACCCCCCCCCTCACCATTCCACCCATCCCCCTGGCTCATCAACCCCACCATTCCTCCCACCCCCATGGCTCCTCACCCCCCCCCCTCACCATTCCACCCATCCCCCTGGCTCATCAACCCCACCATTCCTCCCACCCCCATGGCTCGTCACCCCCCCCCACCATTTCTTCCCATCCCCTTGGCTCGTCACCCCTCCACCATTCCTCCCACCCCCTTGGCTCGTCACCCCCCACCATACCTCCCATCCCCATGGCTCGTCACCCCCCACCATTCCTCCCATTCCCATGGCTCGTCACCCCCCCACCATTCCTCTCATCCCTTTAGCTCATCACCTCCCAGCATTCCTCCCATCCCCCTTGGCACGTCACCCCCCACCATTCCTCCCATCCCTCCACACCCCCCCCTCCCACCATTCCTCCCTCCCACCATTCCTCCCATCCCCCTGGCTCGTCACCCCCCCACCATTCCTCCCATCCCCTTGGCTCGTCCCCCCCCCCCCACCATTCCTCCCATCCCCCTGGCTCGTCACCCCCCCACCATCCCTCCCATCCCCATGACTCGTCACCCCCCCCCACCATTCCTCCCACCCCCATGGCTCGTCACCCCCCCACTATTCCTCCCACCCCCATGGCTCGTCGCCCCCCCCACCATTCCTCCCTTTTTCATGGCTCGTCACCCCCCACCATTCCTCCCATCCCCATGGCTCGTCACCCCCCCACCATTCCTCCCATCCCCAAGGCTCGTCGCCCCCCCCACCATTCCTCCCATCCTCATGGCTCGTCACCCCCCTCACCATTCCTCCCATCCCCCTGGCTCGTCACCCCCCTCACCATTCCTCCCATCCCCCTGGCTCGTCACCCCCCCACCATTCCTCCCATCCCCATGGCTCGAAACCCCCCCCACCATTCCTCCTATCCCGCTTGGCACGTCACCCCCCACCATTCCTCCTATCCCCCTTGGCACGTCACCCCCCACCATTCCTCCCACCCCCTTAGCTCATCACCCCCCACCATTCCTCCCATTCTAAGAGGATGGGAGGAATGGAGGGGGGGAAAGGAGCCAAGGGTCAGCCTTTCTCAACCTCTATATCCTTGAAATCATTTGTAGGTTCTGGGGAACCCTCTAATAAAAACAGTTGTTCAGGGACCAGTGGGAAAATTCTCCTTATATTGGTGGTTACTGGGAAGAATGGTCCTTACATTGGTGATCAGTGGGAAGAATGTCCCTTACATTGGTGATCAGTGGGAAGAATGTCCCTTACATTGGTGATCAGTGAGAAGAATGTTCCTTACATTGGTGATCAGTGAGAAGAATGTTCCTTACATTGGTGATCAGTGAGAAGAATGTTCCTTACATTGGTGATCAGTGAGAAGAATGTCCCTTACATTGGTGATCAGTGGGAAGAATGTTCCTTACATTGGTGATCAGTGAGAAGAATGTTCCTTACATTGGTGATCAGTGGGAAGAATGTCCCTTACATTGGTGATCAGTGAGAAGAATGTCTCTTACATTGGTGATCAGTGGGAAGAATGTTCCTTACATTGGTGATCAGTGAGAAGAATGCTCCTTACATTGGTGATCAGTGAGAAGAATGTCCCTTACATTGGTGATCAGTGGGAAGAATGTCCCTTACATTGGTGATCAGTGGGAAGAATGTTCCTTACATTGGTGATCAGTGAGAAGAATGTCCCTTACATTGGTGATCAGTGAGAAGAATGTTCCTTACATTGGTGATCAGTGAGAAGAATGTTCCTTACATTGGTGATCAGTGAGAAGAATGTCCCTTACATTGGTGATCAGTGAGAAGAATGTCCCTTACATTGGTGATCAGTGGGAAGAATGTCCCTTACATTGGTGATCAGTGAGAAGAATGTCCCTTACATTGGTGATCAGTGAGAAGAATGCACCTTGCGATTTTTACTGGCGTTTTTGTTTAGCCAATAGAAATTACTAGGGGGAGGAAATTGGGGGTGGGGATCTGCTATTTGAGCAGAAAACAAGCAACAAAACGTTCAACGTTCAAGTAAGACTATGGGGCCAAAAAAACGCTTTTAATCTGCAGAAAAGAAGCTCATGTACTGAAGAGATGGTCTTCATAAAGAAGCAATATACCTAAAAAAAAAAATAAAAGCGCCAGTACATTACTACGGTTTATCAATTCATTGAGAATCCCGGAGCTTTGCGCTCCTTTAATTTCCAGTCTTTCCTCCCTGTGCTGAGTCGGGTTATCCATGATTTGCAGGCGGTGTCATTCGCGCATCAGGCGGAAATATACTGAGCGCGGTGGATAGTGGGCGGAGCTCTTATACCCTGTACGGGGAGCAATCTAAAATATTGCCTGGTATGCACATTCCACTTCTCCTTCGCATGAATAATAATTTGTATTTAAAAAGGTCACGTACAAGGGCGTCCTGAATAAAAGAACACCGTCCTCTATATCGTATATTAGAAGTGCAAAAAAAAAAAAAAAAAATGTAGAAGAATTATTAAAATGCACATTTTCCTATCTCCTTTATTGTATGAGGATTTACTAGGGTCTCCTTCAAAATACACTATTTTACCAAAAGTATTGGGACGCCAGCCTTTTCATGAGCTTTAATGGCATCCCGGTCTTAGTCTCGTAGGGTTCAATATTGAGTTGGCTCCGCCCTTTGCAGCTATAACAGCTTCACCTCTTCTGGGAAGGCCGTCCACAAGGTTTAGGAGTGTGTCTATGGGAATGTTTGACCGTTCTTCCAGAAGCGCGTTTGTGAGGTCAGGCACTGATGGTGGGCGAGAAAGTCTAACTCGCAGTCTCCGCTCTAATTCATCCCAAAGGTGTTCTATCAGGTTGAGGCCAGTCTAGTTCCTCCACCCCAAACTCGCCCATCCATCTCTTTATGGACCTTGCTTTGTGCCCTGCTCCAAATCATTTGGTGGAGGGGGGATTATTGTGTTGGGTTGTTTTTCAGGGGTTGGGCTTGGCCCCTTAGTTCCAGTGAATTAAAAAAAACCTACTAGCTCATTATATATTACAGAGGAACCTCAGATTGCGAGTAATGCGGTTAACGACCATTTCTCAATAAGAGCGCTGTATTTAAAAAAAATCCTGACTCCGTTTGGGAGTGTTGTCTTGCAAAATTAGCACGATTCAGTGTGCAGTGCCGCTTTTGGCCTAAGGTGGGGGGGGGCACCGGAGCCAAGCAGAGCCGAACGTCGCTGTCCGCAGCCGATCAGCGCTGTTCGGAAAGGCCCGAGGATAGCACAGCTGACCTCTGCAAATCTCGGGTAGGAAGTCTTTCTGAGGTTTGCTGAGGTCAGCTGAAGTGTCCTCGGGCCTTTTTGTCCGTTTCCTAGACTCTCTGGCGCCCCCCATCCACCTCTTGCCACATGTGATATTGCATCCCATTGAAGTTAATGCGGAACCAATTATTTTCATTTCTATTGACTTCAATGGGGAAACTCGCTTTGATATGCGAGTACTTTGGATTACAAGAATTCTCCTGGAACGTAATCCGAGGTTCCACTGTACTTATCTCAGATCGATGCCTCTGCAGCAGTCCTCGTCTCCCCTTCCGGCCGCCGACATCTCTTCCGGGGCTTACTTCCGGGTATCGCAGCTCCGTCGCTGTGATTGGCTGGAGCCGCGATGACGTCACTCACCGGTAACGGCACACGGACTACATGAGTTTGCCCCAGTGTGCGTGTGCCGATGACATCAGCACATGCAGGGGACAGGGGATATCTCCTTTAGGATATATGCTGGGTAGCTACAGGTAAACCTTAATATAGGCTTACCTGTAGGTAGAATTTGTGTTGGATTGGCTACTGTGGTTTTTTTTGCATTGTTACATAAGCTATCGCGAAGCTTGAACATTTGTTATGTTATGTTATTCTCTAGGGTCTCTACTAAAAAATAAAAAAAAAAGAGTGGTGCGCTAGCAGGACGCAAAAAAAAGTCCTGCTAGCCGTATCGTTGGAGCGGTGAAGGAGCGGTGTGTTTACCGCTCCTCCACCGCTCCTGCCCATTGAAATCAATGGGGCACCGCCGGCTATGACTAAGCAATAGTTTCAGTGCGAAACGCGTCAGCAGTTGGGTTTTATTTTATGTTGCTGTGACTTGTAGTGCTGTCCTTCTTTTAATAAAAGCTACAATTTGTTCAGAGTGCGGCTGTCCAGAAACATTTTTTGTTCCTGCTTTGCTAAGTGCATTGCCTGCACCTGAGTTGTCTGCAACGGAGGATATTCATCTGGGTTTCCACCTAGAGCGGCTACTCCCTTTTCCCCCGCACCGCCAGCTATACCGCCTCTGCAGAGGCGCTTTTCGGTGGTTTTCAACCCTTTCTCGACCGCTAACAGGGGGTAAAACTGCCCCACTAGCGGCCGAATAGCGCTGTGACATTGGCGGTAAAGCGCAGCTAAAAATATCGGCGCTTTACCGACCGCCGCCGCCCCGCCCCAGTATGAAAGGGGCCTTAGTGGTTAAACTTTTCTAATTTAGACCCCTTTCACACTTCGGCGGTTTGCAGGCGCTATTGCCCTAAAAATAGCACCTGCAAACCGACCTGAAACAGCCCCTGGGGGCTTTCACACTGGAGCGGTGCGCTAGCAGGACAGTAAAAAAAGTCCTGCTAGCCGCATACTTGAAGCGGTGAAGGAGCGGTGTGTATACCCCTCCTCCACCTCTCCTGCCCATTGACATCAATGGGGCACCGCGGCTATACAGCCGGCAAAGCGCTTCTGCAGAAGCACTTTGCAGTGGTTTTTGAGCCTTTCTCGGCTGCTAGCAGGGGGTAAAACCGCCCCTCTAGCGGCCGAATAGCACGGCAAAATTAGCGAATTAGCCACCGCACCTCCCACCTTCCATACAGAAGTCTATTCCTTTGATGTAAAAGACAAATTGTTACAATGTTTAGACTTACTGTAACTTTCCACTGCAATGTTGTGATACTTGGCAGACTGCCCGGGATTTTTTTCTTCCTTTCTTTTGACTGCTGAGAGCAGAGAGAATTCTCTGCATAGACAGATCGGGAAATACTTTGTGAAGATCGCAACGGGGGAAAAAATTGCGGTGACGATTAATCGCGAAGCCCTAGTGTGTGGTAATAGATCATGAATGTTTTCATTGTGTTGTATGTATTGTGAATAAGGTTTGTCTATTTGTTCTGCTTTATAGTGGTAGCAGAATGCCGGGCGTCTCTACAGCAGAAAAGTGTCAGCGAGCCGCCATCGCTAGAACCATCGCAGGTCCCACCAGAGGCCGAGAACATTTCTGTCGTGGAGAGGACTCCCACACCTCCTGTCCCAACCAGCCCAGAGGTAAGTAGCACCTTAGAACTGTATCTATGTGTCATGGATATGCAATAAAGTCTGGCAGCTTACCTGTCTCATGTGTTCATTACAGGCCTGACCCTCTTTCTGGCTGTTTTTTTTTACACCTTCCTCCCTGTATGGCTCCACCCCAGGCCATCCCAGGAAGCCTATATTAACCACTGCACTGCTAGTCTGCTTTGCTGTTCAACCTTTGTTTGTAGCTTGTTCCTGTCTGCTGTGTGCTAAGTTTACCTTCCTGTGTACCGACCTTGGCTTGTCTCTGACTTCTCCTGTTTGCCTGACCCTTGGCCTGTTCCTTGATAACCCTTGTCTGCCTGTTGCCCCGACCTCGGCTTACCCATCACTATCTCTTGTCCTGGTTGCTGCTTCCCCTCTCTCCCTGCGGAGCGGGACCTTGGGGACCCCAGGAGTCGCGACCTGGATCCAGCTGCGGCGAGGGCCATCCTCACCACCAGAGGGTCTGGTGAACACAAAGCTGGGTCTTGGACTCCGCGCCCTGGGGAATCTTGGGCTTACGCTTCCCCTCTGTTTGCAGCAGTCGGCCATAGGGTTCACTACCCTGTGGTGCATCCCTGACCCCAACGGGGTGCACTTGTCACCTGGCCACAGGTGACCTGACACTATGTTACTATATGAGAACAATTCTATCATCTCCAATACTCTAATACCAAGGTTCTTCAGGGAAAAGCAAAACCTCCCTGAGCCCCCCATTCCTAGCCAACTAGTCTATCTTAACCACTTAAGTGACCAGGCTGCGCCGCGACGTACGTTTCGTAAAATTAACGTCTTCTGCCTTGCGGTTTCACTTCCTTGTTCCCTACTGCACATGCACGAGTCGAGCTGCGCGTCCTCACTGGTCCCTGCTGTCTTCTGGGACCTGTGTGTCTACCAGAAGACAGCGGGGGGGGTTGGAGTAGGCGCCGGACGTGGCGTAGGTCACAGCGGTGATCTATGCCCGGAAGTGGGAGCAAATACCTGGATTACACAGGTATCTGCTCCCTCCTCCCCCCTGAAAGGTGCCAAATGTTACTCCGGAGAGGGGGAGGATTCCGAAAAGCTCCTATTTTTGGGTGGAACTTTAAATTCTTTCCATTGAATGCTGAGACCTTCTGCAAGAAGTTCCTCTCTTTTTGATAGACTATGTCATCTTTACTGGTCTGATGAAAACAAATGAATGACATTGGGATTAAAAAAAAAAAAAAATACAAATGTGTCTTCCATTATATAAAACATAAGTGTAGCTCTACATCCGCCCTCCTGATCCTTCAGTCTCTATACTCAGGGCCGATCCGCCCTATAGGCTCACGATGCAAGCCGCTTAGGGCCTCGCAAAGGTGCGGAGGGCCCCCCAAATTACTAGAGGTGAAGTCCTTTTCGGCCCCTCGCCCCCGCTTCTCAATTCGTTGGCTGCATGGGAGAAGAGGTAAGAAGTCAACACCCCCTCCCCCCGCTTCTCAACTTTAATCTTTAATGTGACAGGTCACTGTCGGCAGTGCCCCCCCCCTTCGCAACTTTAAAGCGGGGGTTCACCCTAAAAAAACATTTATTTATTTTCTAGCATGCCATCAAGCATACTAGCGCGATCTACAGTACGCCTTTATTTTATTTTTTGGCGCCGTACTCACTGTTTACTGCCGTAATGACGTTTCAGACTCCCCGCGTGGAATGGGCGTTCCTATGCACAGGGAAGATGATTGACGGCCGGCTATGGCGCGTCACGCTTCCCGAAGATAGCCAAAATAGGACTTGCCTCTTCACGGCGCCTGCGCAGTCAAATCCGATGTCTGTGCGCAGGCGCCGTATAGCGCCGTGAAGAGGCAAGTCCTATTTCGGCTATCTTTGGGAAGCGTGACGCGCCATAGCCGGCCGTCAATCATCTTCCCTGTGCATAGGAACGCCCATTCCCCGCGGGGAGTCTGAAACTTCATTACGGCAGTAAACTGTGAGTACGGCACGAAAAAAAAAAAGAAAGGCGTACTGTAGCTCGCGCTAGTATGCTTGATGTTATCATAGAAACTTGTTTTTTAGGGTGAAACACCGCTTTAATGTGACATGTCACTGTCGGCAGCGCCCCCCCCCCCCCTTCTCAACTTTAATGTGACATGTCACTGTCGGCAGCGCCCCCCCCTTCTCAACTTTAATGTGACATGTAATTTTGCTTAGGGCCCCAGGGAGGTCAGGATCGGCACTGTCTATATTTCATCTTGTTGGTTCTACAGATGGTTCTCTTAGCATCTGATGGTCATTATTATTATCCTCGTAGTATAAAGGCTGCATTATTCAGCACATTCCTCCAATACTCCCCGGACAATAAGATAAACTCTCTCACCCTCGTGAGGAATGAGTTGACTACCCATCTGGTAAGTTGGATGGAGGTCTTGGGATCCCACAGAGTTGTATTCCTGCACTGAGGCTGGATGGAGTCTCCTAAATCAGTCACAGCCTGGCAAAGTCCGGGCTCCCCGTCAAACTTGGATCCGTGCCCGGCCTTCCTTTGCGGGCCGAGATATTGCTTTTGTTTATTTTCATGATGAATGTGTTTTCGGAAAACTATTCCTTTTTTTTTTTGCATAACAGTAATTCGATTTCTCCCGTTTTTCTATTTTGGTTGCTGTGCTATGTATGAATTCTTCTCTCTGGCCCCTTTCCTTTGCTGTTCCTAACCTTTTTCTTCCCTTTTTTTAATGCCTCGTTCTTCTCTGTTTCCTCCTCCGTTTTCTGTCTCCTCAGTTTTCCTCCTGCTCGGACAGCTCAGACTTTGCAAGCCATAAACTGGTAGGATTTCACAATCGTTTCTCAATTGGAGACGTAATACATTTTTGATTCCAACAGGCAAAAATAAATAAATGTAAGCAGATAACGTGGCTTCAGTGTATGCCCCATCAGGACTTATGCCGCGTACACACGATAGAGCTGCACGATTAATCACGGAGCGCGATCTCCCCGCGGGATGACCAGCGATTTTCGGGTGCGGCCATAAATTATTCTCACCTGTGCCATGTGTCCCGGAAGTCGCTCACATTCCCCATCACCACCATCCTTCAATCCGCAGCAGGAACGTCATCATCCGCCGCTGCGCCGCATGGCATGCCAGGGTTATGTAGTCCCGCCTCTGTTGTTGGTAAAGGGGGAGGTCTCCTTGTAGAACTACCAATCCCAGGATTCCTAGCGGGCCTGGTTCCAGACAGGGAGCAGAGCAGAGAATGCTGACCGGAGCCGGGGAGATGAGGGCAGGTGCTGGGGGAGCCCGGCCGGAACTTTACCGCTGGAGGAGGCAGAAGACGGGGGGGCACCAAGGTGAGGGCCGGCGAAGGGGTTCCGTGTAACCCGGAGCCTGAGAGAGAGAACCATTGTACTACCTGGGGGCCTGAGCGAGAGTATACATATATGGATAGGGGTGACGACTTGGGCAGAGGTGACGACTTGGGCAGAGGTGACGACTTGGGCAGAGGTGACGACTTGGGCAGAGGTGACGACTTGGGCAGAGGTGACGACTTGGGCAGAGGTGACGACTTGGGCAATGGTGACGACTTGGGCAATGGTGACGACTTGGGCAATATTGACAAGAACGGGGTTTACTACCGCTTTAAATAAAAATAAATTGAGAATCGTGATCTACTTTTTATGCAAAAGAATCGCGATTCTCGTTTTTCCTAGAATCGTGCAGCTCTAACACACGATCATTTTTCGGCATGAAAAAAACAACGTTTTTAAAAAATGTCATTTAAACTGATGGTGTTGGCTTCACATTATTTTTCAGGTTCTGAAAAACTAAAAAAATTTTTCGAACATGCTGCATTTTTTAACGAAGTTTTTAACGATGTCGTTTTTCGGGTTGTGAAAAATGATCGTGTGTGGGCTAAAACAACTTAAAAAACCTGCGCATGCTCAGAAGCAAGTTATGAGACGGGAGCGCTCGTTCTGGTAAAACTACCGTTCATAATGGAGGAAGCACATTCATCGCGCTGTAACAGACTGAAAAGCGCGAATCGTCTTTTACTAACAAGGAATCGGCTAAAGCAGCCCCAAGGGTGGCGCCATCTGCATGGAACTTCCCCTTTATAGTGCCGTCGTACGTGTTATACGTCACCGCGCTTTGCTAGATCATTTTTTTTAAAAGGCCGTTTTAATGATGAAGTTGGAAAAACTTCGTTTTTTTTTCATGCCGAAAAATGATGGTGTGTACGCGGACGGCATTAGAGCCACAGAAAGTCAATTTCTGCTTAAACCCAAATGTATATTCTGCATTTTTAGGATTTTCTTAACTACAGCCCTGTCCAAAAGTTTTGAGAATCGCACAAATATAAAGTTTCACAAAGTCGGCCGCCTCAGTTTTTATCACGGCAATTTGCATCTACTCCAGAATGTTATGGAGAGTGATCAGATGAAATTAATTGCAAAGTCCCACTTTTGCCATGAAAATTAACTTCATCCAATACAAAAAAAAATTCCACTGCATTTGTGAAGAAGGCTTCAAGGCACCCAAGAAAGTCCAGCAAGTGCCCGGGGACCGTCTCCTACAGGTGATTCAGCTGATGGTTCGGGGTACCACCAGGGCAGAGCTTGCTCAGGAATGGCAGCAGGCAGGTGTGAGGACATCGGCACGCTGGATTTTTAAGGGGTACCCTACGCCGTTTTTTTTTTCTTTCAATTTTGGTGTGGGGGGTAGCCCCACGCTGTTTTATTTTTCATATTTTTTGCATTGTTTTGTTTACAAAAAGAACACTGAAAGCTGATGAGTCATCGGTTGCTAAGGACCTGGCAGCCGGCTTCCTGGCCCCGTCCTTAACAACCATACCAGACCCTTATCCAAGCATGCAACATGGCAGGTCAGGAAAAGGGTGGAACCATACCAGGCCACATACCCTCCCGAACCATACCAGGCCACATACCCTCCCGAACCATTCCAGGCCACATACCCTCCCGAACCATTCCAGGCCACATACCCTCCCGAACCATTCCAGGCCACATACCCTCCCGAACCATTCCAGGCCACATACCCTCCCGAACCATTCCAGGCCACATACCCTCCCGAACCATTCCAGGCCACATACCCTCCCGAACCATTCCAGGCCACATACCCTCCCGAACCATTCCAGGCCACATACCCTCCCGAACCATACCAGGCCACATACCCTCCCGAACCATACCAGGCCACATACCCTCCCGAACCATACCAGGCCACATACCCTCCCGAACCATACCAGGCCACATACCCTCCCGAACCATACCAGGCCACATACCCTTAATATCGGGGGTGCTTTGGGGCAGCCCCCCCCAAAGCACCTTGTCCCCATATTGATGGGGATAAGTGGGGAAAAATGTTCCTTACATTGGTAATCAGTGGGTAGAATGATCCTTACAATTGTGGCCAATAGGTAGAATGTTCCTTACATTGGTGATCAGTGAGAAGAATGTTCCTTACATTGGTGATCAGTGAGAAGAATGTTCCTTACATTGGTGATCAGTGAGAAGAATGTTCCTTACATTGGTGATCAGTGAGAAGAAGGTTCCTTACATTGGTGATCAGAAGAATGTTCCTTACATTGGTGATCAGTGAGAAGAAGGTTCCTTACATTGGTGATCAGTGAGAAGAATGTTCCTTACATTGGTGATCAGTGGGAAGAATGCTCCTTACATTGGTGATCAGTGGGAAGAATGTCCCTTACATTGGTGATCAGTGAGAAGAATGTCCCTTACATTGGTGATCAGTGGGAAGAATGCTCCTTACATTGGTGATCAGTGGGAAGAATGCTCCTTACATTGGTGATCAGTGGGAAGAATGCTCCTTACATTGGTGATCAGTGGGAAGAATGTTCCTTACATTGGTGATCAGTGAGAAGAATGTTCCTTACATTGGTGATTAGTGAGAAGAATGTTCCTTACATTGGTGATCAGTGGGAAGAATGTTCCTTACATTGGTGATCAGTGGGAAGAATGTTCCTTACATTGGTGATCAGTGGGAAGAATGTTCCTTACATTGGTGATCAGTGAGAAGAATGTTCCTTACATTGGTGATCAGTGGGAAGAATGTTCCTTACACTGGTGATCAGTGGGAAGAATGTTCCTTACATTGGTGATCAGTGGGAAGAATGCTCCTTACATTGGTGATCAGTGGGAAGAATGCTCCTTACATTGGTGATCAGTGGGAAGAATGTTCCTTACATTGGTGATCAGTGAGAAGAATGTTCCTTACATTGGTGATTAGTGAGAAGAATGTTCCTTACATTGGTGATCAGTGGGAAGAATGTTCCTTACATTGGTGATCAGTGGGAAGAATGTTCCTTACATTGGTGATCAGTGGGAAGAATGTTCCTTACATTGGTGATCAGTGAGAAGAATGTTCCTTACATTGGTGATCAGTGGGAAGAATGTTCCTTACACTGGTGATCAGTGGGAAGAATGTTCCTTACATTGGTGGTCAGTGGGAAGAATGCTCCCTACAGGTCAGTGGGAAGAATGTCCCTTACATTGGTGGTCAGTGGGAAGAATGCTCCCTACAGGTCAGTGGGAAGAATGTTCCTTACATTGATTATCAGTAAAGCATTCTGAGACCATTCATGTGTGGGGCCGCTTCTCAGCCAAGGGAGTGGGGGGCTCTCTCACAATTTTGCCCATGAATATAGAATGGTACAAAAACATCCTCCGAGAGCAACTTCTCCCAACCATCCAAGAACCATTTGGTGAGGATGATGCCTTCTCCAGCATGAGGGAGCTCCTTGCTATTAGGCAAAAGTGATAACTACCAGTAAGTGGCTTGGGGAACAAAACATCAAAATTTTGAGTCCATGGCCAGGAAACTGCCCAGACCTTAATCCCATTGAGAACTTGTCAATCCTCAAGAGGCGGGTAAACAAAATAAACACACAAATTCTGACAATTGATAGTGAAGAATGGGCGGCCATCAGCCAGGATGTGGCCCAGAAGGTGATAGACGGGACGGCATGCCGAGGGGAATTGCAGAGATCTGGAATAAGAAGCGTCCCCACTGCAAATATTGACTCTTTCCATAAACCCAATGTGATTGTCAATAAAAGTCTTTGTCACTTATGAAATGCTTGTAATTATACTTCAGCATCCCAGAGGAACATCCGACAAAAAGTTCTGAAAACACTGAAGCGGCAGACTTTGTGAAAATTATTATTTGCGTCATTCTCAAAACTTTTGACCACGGCTGTAATCTTTTGACTTAAAAATCAAACTTTAAAAAAAAAAAAGTCTGCTTTTTTTCGTATGGCAGAACCTCCAGCTTATTCACTGGGAAAGCGTTGGAGATATTTTCAACATGGCAGACGCCTTCAAAGCAATCATTTCCATGGGTCTAGTTAAAAAGTTTCCAGTGTTCCGGACCAAATTCTACGAATCTTTTTCCGCTTGTGAAAAATACTTTATGTGAACAGTAACTCAAATCGTTGCAAATTTATTGCGAGCAAAGTAGGCAGTTCATTTTTTTTATATTGAAAAAGTTACATGTTTTTAGCGCTACCCCCGCAGGGCCCGCTGATTTTAATTGGTTCTCCCCCAAACGGCACAGAGGCTACCAGCCACCCAAACAGTCCATTCACTCCAGTCCATTCACTTTGGCTCCAATCGGCAGTCAAGGGCAGGGGTAGGCAACTTTTTGAAGATCTACCTGAACAACAAGAAAGAGATCAAAAGTCATTGGTGTATGGCATCCTTTTTAAAAAAATAAGAAATAAACTAGCAAGGCCTAACTAAATAGTAAGGAAAACTTAGAAAATCTAGTAAAACAAATGTCACTGTAAAATATAAACTTGACCTCCCTCAAAAGTGGATTTTGTCAGTTAGACATGTGCAATTCGTATGGGTCCGGATCTAAATTCATAAATTTTTTCGGATGTATCTGAATTTCTGAATAACACTAGTAATGAATCTTGTTAGAAAACTAAACAAAATTTATTTTAACGAATTGCAATTTTTCATACATATTTAAATCGGTTGAAAATGTATCGAATGATCCAAATTCTGTGAGAAGAATAGCTGATTGTATGAGAGCGGACCAGGATGCCGGCTGCCAAGTCCCTAACAACCCATCCCTACCAGACCCTTTGGCCCCCCCCATCCCTACCAGGCCCTTTTAAGGGGTACCCTTCGCCGTTTTATTTTAAATTTTGCTGTGGGGGGGCAGTGGGGGGAGCACGAGTGTTGGGCTGTGGGGGGAGCACGAGTGTTGGGCTGTGGGGGGGAGCACGAGTGTTGGGCTGTGGGGGGGAGCACGAGTGTTGGGCTGTGGGGGGGAGCACGAGTGTTGGGCTGTGGGGGGAGCACGAGTGTTGGGCTGTGGGGGGAGCACGAGTGTTGGGCAGTGGGGGGAGCACGAGTGTTGGGCAGTGGGGGGAGCACGAGTGTTGGGCTGTGGGGGGAGCACGAGTGTTGGGCTGTGGGGGGAGCACGGGTGTTGGGCTGTGGGGGGAGCACGGGTGTTGGGCTGTGGGGGGAGCACGGGTGTTGGGCTGTGGGGGGAGCACGAGTGTTGGGCAGTGGGGGGAGCACGAGTGTTGGGCAGTGGGGGGAGCACGAGTGTTGGGCAGTGGGGGGAGCACGAGTGTTGGGCTGTGGGGGGAGCACGAGTGTTGGGCTGTGGGGGGAGCACAAGTGACTGGCTCAAGATTTCAGTTGGCAGTCCAGCCACCTCGGTGGACCCTGACTGTAAAGTAAGAATCGATCAAGAGCAGTTCCCCGCAAACGCCCTATGCTGTTTTTTTTATTTTATTATTTCATTTTTCATTGCCGGCATTCTTTTGTTTACAAAAAGAACACTGACAGCTGATGAGTCATCGGTTGCTAAGGACCTGGCAGCCGACTTCCTGACCCTCTCCTTAACAACCAAAAACCATACCAAACCCTTATCCAATCATGCAGCCTGGGAGGTCAGGAAAAGGGTGGAACCATACCAGGCCACATATCCTTAATATCGGAGGTGCTTTGGGGCAGCCCCCCCCCCCCCCCAAAGCACCTTGTCCCCATATTGATGGTGATTAGTGGGTAAAAATGTCCCTTACATTGGTGATCAGTGGGAAGAATGTTCCTTACATTGGTGATCAGTGAGAAGAATGTCCCTTACATTGGTGATCAGTGAGAAGAATGTTCCTTACATTGGTGATCAGTGAGAAGAATGTCCCTTACATTGGTGATCAGTGAGAAGAATGTTCCTTACATTGGTGATCCGTGGGAAGAATGTTCCTTACATTGGTGATCAGTGAGAAGAATGTCTCTTACATTGGTGATCAGTGAGAAGAATGTTCCTTACATTGGTGATCAGTGGGAAGAATGTTCCTTACATTGGTGATCAGTGAGAAGAATGTCTCTTACATTGGTGATCAGTGAGAAGAATGTCCCTTACATTGGTGATCAGTGGGAAGAATGTCCCTTACATTGGTGATCAGTGAGAAGAATGTCCCTTACATTGGTGATCAGTGAGAAGAATGCCCCTTACATTGGTGATCAGTGAGAAGAATGTTCCTTACATTGGTGATCAGTGAGAAGAATGTCCCTTACATTGGTGATCAGTGGGAAGAATGTCCCTTACATTGGTGATCAGTGAGAAGAATGTCTCTTACATTGGTGATCAGTGAGAAGAATGTCTCTTACATTGGTGATCAGTGAGAAGAATGTCCCTTACGTTGGTGATCAGTGAGAAGAATGTCCCTTACATTGGTGATCAGTGGGAAGAATGTCCCTTACATTGGTGATCAGTGGGAAGAATGTCCCTTACATTGGTGATCAGTGAGAAGAATGTTCCTTACATTGGTGATCAGTGAGAAGAATGTCCCTTACATTGGTGATCAGTGGGAAGAATGTTCCTTACATTGGTGATCAGTGAGAAGAATGTCCCTTACATTGGTGATCAGTGGGAAGAATGTCCCTTACATTGGTGATCAGTGAGAAGAATGATCCTTACATTGGTGATCAGTGGGAAGAATGTTCCTTACATTGGTGATCAGTGGGAAGAATGTCCCTTACATTGGTGATCAGTGGGAAGAATGTCCCTTACATTGGTGGTCAGTGGGAAGAATGTTCCTTACATTGGTGATCAGTGGGAAGAATGTCCCTTACATTGGTGATCAGTGAGAAGAATGTCCCTTACATTGGTGATCAGTGAGAAGAATGTCCCTTACATTGGTGATCAGTGAGAAGAATGTTCCTTACATTGGTGATCAGTGAGAAGAATGTCCCTTACATTGGTGATCAGTGGGAAGAATGTTCCTTACATTGGTGATCAGTGAGAAGAATGTCCCTTACATTGGTGATCAGTGGGAAGAATGTCCCTTACATTGGTGATCAGTGAGAAGAATGATCCTTACATTGGTGATCAGTGGGAAGAATGTTCCTTACATTGGTGATCAGTGGGAAGAATGTCCCTTACATTGGTGATCAGTGGGAAGAATGTCCCTTACATTGGTGGTCAGTGGGAAGAATGTTCCTTACATTGGTGATCAGTGGGAAGAATGTCCCTTACATTGGTGATCAGTGAGAAGAATGTCCCTTACATTGGTGATCAGTGAGAAGAATGTCCCTTACATTGGTGATCAGTGAGAAGAATGTTCCTTACATTGGTGATCAGTGAGAAGAATGTCCCTTACATTGGTGATCAGTGGGAAGAATGTTCCTTACATTGGTGATCAGTGAGAAGAATGTCCCTTACATTGGTGATCAGTGGGAAGAATGTCCCTTACATTGGTGATCAGTGCCACCATACAGCCTATAAGTGGGCTGTGTTGTCTCCTCTCCGGGTAGAACTGCCTGCAGTATAAAGAAAACTCTCAAATGATTTTTTCCCCGCAGAAGACTTTTCCATGCCCAACAATCTTCTCTTGGAAAACATATCAGAGACTCGGCGCTGCCAAGTTTTTGTTTTGCTGATGAAGTTTTTTTTTCTGAAAAGATTAAATGCGGATTAGACTTTGTAATGAGATTGGAGTGATGTCTTTCCTCTATGAATGATGGGCTTTGCTGTGACTCTATTATAGTGATGATCTCCCTGATGGAAGATCTTCTGCTTTGTTGTTGGTCCAATAAACATGTAAATGGCGGGAGGGCGGAGCGCTCTCCCTCTCCCTGTCCAGGGAATTTCACTTTGGACTCTATCTATGATAAGAAATAGATAAAGAGCCGCCTCTCTTGATTATCTTGGCAAATGGATAATTCAAGATAATATCCAATTAAAAGATGTTATGAAGCAAAACAGGCTTCAGGAACACTTCAGGAATTAAAAAACAAAATGGAAATGATTTCGATTGATGAATGGCGGCATGCGCAATAATTTTTTTTAAAAGTCTCCCCCAACCTATTAGATCAGAAGTAAATCTTCAGCCCCTCGAAAAATTATGTGAGGGGAAGGCCGAAAGGGGGACAATTTTTATAAGATCTTGAACGAATCAAAATTACAGAACGTCCCGCCATTCATCAAGAAATGGGAGGAGGAGTTGGGCACATGTGTAAACGAGTACGAGATTAGTCACTTAAGGACCGGACCAATATGCTGCTACATGACCCAAGGGGTTTTTACAATTCGGCACTGCGTCGCTTTAACAGACAACAGCTTTAACAGCTTTAACAGACAATTGCGCGGTCGTGCGTCGTGGCTCCCAAACAAAATTGGCGTCCTTTTTTTCCCCACAAATAGAGCTTTCTTTTGGTGGTATTTGATCACCGCATTTTTTGCGCTATAAACAAAAATAAAGCGACAATTTTGAAAAAAATGCTATAATATCCCCCAAAAACATATATAAATATTTTTTTTTCTCAGTTTAGGCCGATACGTATTCTTCTACCTATTTTTGGTAAAAAAAAATCGCAATAAGCGTTTATCGATTGGTTTGCGCAAAATTTATAACGTTTACAAAATAGGGGATAGTTTTATTGCATTTTTATAAATTTTTTTTTTTTTTACTACTAATGGCAGCGATCAGCGATTTTTTTTCATGACTGCGACATTATGGCGGACACTTCGGACAATTTTGACACATTTTTGGGACCATTGTCATTTTCACAGCAAAAAATGCATTTAAATTGCATTGTTTATTGTGAAAATGACAGTTGCAGTTTGGGAGTTAACCACAGGGGGCGCTGTAGGATTTAATGTTCACCTAGTGTGTGTTTACAACTGTAGGGGGGTGTGGCTGTAGGACTGACGTCATCGATCGAGTCTCCCTATAAAAGGGATCACTCGATCGATGCGCCGCCACAGTGAAGCACGGGGAAGTCGTGTTTACATACGGCTCTCCCCGTTCTTCAGCTCCGGGGAGCGATCGCGACGGAGCGGCTATAAACGAATGGCCGCGCCGTCGTCCCGGATCGCTCCCCGAGGGAATCCGACCGCCGCATGCAGCGGGGGGGGGGGGGGGGGGGGGGGGGGGGGGGGTCCCGATCGGACCCCGGACCCATGTCTAGGCAGGGATGTACAGGTACGCCAATGTGCCTGTACGTGCCATTCTGCCGACGTACATATACATGCGGCGGTCGGGAAGCGATAGGAAGCGAAGGATATCTACATGCGACGTCGGTAAACAATAAGTGCCCATTCACACCTAGGCGTATATACGCCTGTAGCGCGACGCCGCAGCAGCCCCTGATACGCTGGAGGGGTGAGTTTACATTGTCGGCTATGGAGATGGTTCACATCTCCACACCGAAACGGCTGAAGCCCAAAACAAGTCCCGGACCTTTTTTTCGGCCATAGCTGACAATGTTGTCACCCCTCCTGTGTATGTTACCGCTGCGTATTTTACCGCGTTTTCGACAAAAAATTTGAGAAATATCAAATGAGGTACTCCCTGATGTTCCATGGGTTTGTGTAGTACACGGGTCCCGAATCCCAACTAAACAGTACCTGAAGACACTAAGGGCTAGATTCAGATAGATTACGCGGATCTAAAGATCCGCTGATCTATCTGATTTAAGATCCGCCGCCGCCAGTTTTAGAGGCAAGTGGGTAATTCACAAAACACTTACCTCCAAACTTGCGGCGGCGGATCGTAATTCCTCCGGCGGAATTCAAATTCCGCGGCTAGGGGGAGTGTGCTATTCAAATCAGGCGCATCCCTGCGCCGATCGAATAGCGCATGCGCCGTCCGGAAATTTTCCCAGCGTGCATTGCTCCAAATGACGTCGCAACGACGTCATTGGTTTCGACGCTTACGTAAATGACGTCCATCTGTATTCGCGAACGACTTATGCAAACGACGTAAAAAAATCTAATTTCGGCGCGGGAACGACGGCCATACTTAACATTGGCTGCGCCTCATAGAAGCAGGGGTAACTATGCGCCGGGAAAACCCTTACGTAAACGTCGTAAAAACACTGCCTCGGGCCCGCGTACGTTCGTGAATTGGCGTGTCTCGCTGATTTACATCTTCTCTGCGTAAATCAGCGAGAACGCCCCCAGCGGCCATTTTTAAATTGCAGTTAAGATCCGACGGTGTAACTCGGTTACACCTGTGGGATCTTAGGCATATCTATGCGGAACTGATTCGATGAATCGGTCGCATAGATACGACCGGCAGAACTCAGAGATACAACGGCGTATCAGGAGATACACTATCGTATCTCTCTCTGAATCTGGCCCAAACTCCACAACTTTTGAACGCGGCAAAGAACCAAATATTCCGTAATTGGCAAGAACTGGAGAGTCCATCATTGAGAAGGGTGGTGTAATACAGTTGATGAAATTTTATAATTTGGAATATCTAAGATTTAGGAATGGAGAGAAATGGGAGGAGTTTGAAGAGAAGTGGGAGGATTGGAAGGGGTATAAGCATACGATGGGGATATGCAGAAGTGATGGGCGCCGAAACTTAAAGCTATACAATTTAATGGTATGAGGAAACATTGCGGAGGGATAGAGAAGTTGGAAAGCCAGTGTCGGCTGTGAAGAGCCAAGAGAGAGGTCGGAAGGGTAGGGAGGGGTTGGGAAGGGGTGTGGAGGGAATTAATTTCCACGCAGACACAGATGTATTAACCACTTAAGGACCGGACCAATATGCTGCTACATGACCCAAGGGGTTTTTACAATTCGGTCGTGCGACGTGGCTCCCAAACAAAATTGGCGTCCTTTTTTTCCCCACAAATAGAGCTTTCTTTTGGTGGTATTTGATCACCTCTGCGGTTTTTATTTTTTGCGCTATAAACAAAAATAGAGCGACAATTTTGAAAAAAATGGTAGATTTTTTACTTTTTGCTATAATAAATATCCCCCAAAAAATATATAAAAAAATTTTTTCCCTCAGTTTAGGCCGATACGTATTCTTCTTCCTATTTTTGGTAAAAAAAAATCGCAATAAGCGTTTATCGTTTGGTTTGCGCAACATTTATAGCGTTTACAAAATAGGGGATAGTTTTATTGCATTTTTATTTTATTTTTATTTTTTACTACTAATGGCGGCGATCAGCGATTTTTTTTTTTTTTCATGACTGCGACATTACAGCGGACACTTCGGACAATTTTGACAAATTTTTGGGACCATTGTCATTTTCACAGCAAAAAATGCATTTAAATTGCATTGTTTATTGTGAAAATGACAGGTGCAGTTTGGGAGTTAACCACAGGGGGGCGCTGTAGGAGTTAGGGTTCACCTAGTGTGTGTTTACAACTGTAGGGGGTGTGGCTGTAGGTCTGATGTCATCGATTGTGTCTCCCTATAAAAGGGATCACTCGATCGATGCAGCCGCCACAGTGAAGCACGGGGAAGCCGTTCTTCAGCTCCGGGGAGCGATCGCGAGGGGGCGGCTAGAAACGAATACATGTAAATGTACATGCGGTGGTCGGGAAGCGGTTAATAACCCCTTTTTGACAAGTTGGGCACTGGATACCCAAAAGACGAGTAGTAAAAAAAAATTGAATAAAATAAATGAGAAACAATAAGGAAAGAAAAAAAAAGGGAAAAAGAAAAGAGAAAAACCACATATGATGCGAAACCATGGAAGAGACGTTATGGGTAAAAGAAACGGGAGTCTCGTAGTCCTTTTTGGTGGAGTCTGAAGTGGAAAAAAAAAAGAGCCGCCTCTCTGCTTTACCTGCTGTCACCCGGAAAAGAAGAAAGTAGAAAATGGTGCGCAACTTTTTTTCCCCATTTATTTAGAAAAACGCATTTGAGGAATCAGGAGAGAACTGGTGACTGGCTGGTGTGAAAGGTGGCATCTGCACTGATCATCGGGGCACTGACCATTAGTATCCTGATTATCAGTGCAGCCCCAACAGTAGCCAGCAGTTCTGCAAATCAGTGCTGCCTCATGTTTGCCCATCAGTGCAGCCTCTCAGTGCCACATATCAATGCAGCCTATCAGTGCCCATGAGTGCTGCCTCATCAGTGACAAAAAGTGCTGCATATTAAATTGCCCATCGGTGCAGCCCAATAGTGCCCATCCGTGAAGCCTCATCATTGCCCATCAGTGCAGCCTCATCTGTGCATATCAGTGCCCATGAGTGCTGCCTCATCAGTGCCAATCAATGCTGCCTATTAGTGCCCATCAGTGAAACTTCTCAGTGCAGCCTAGGAGTGCTGCTTATCAGTGCCCACAAGTGCTGCAAATCAGTGCCCATTAATGTTGCCTCAACAGTGTCCATCCGTGCAGCCTCATCTGTGCAGCCTATGAGTGCTGCCTATCAGTGCTACAAATCAGTGCAGCCCATCAGTGTCCATGAGTGCTGCCTCATCAGAGCTGCCTATTGGTGTCCATCAGTGCAGCCTCATCTGTGCCCATTCGTGCTGCAAATTAGTGCCACATATCAGTGCTGCCTCATTAGTGTCCATCAGTGCAGCCTCATCTGTGCCCATTACTGCTGCAAATCAGTGCCCCTTATCAATACTGCCTTATTAGTGCCCATGAGTGCTGCCTCATTAGTGCCCATGAGTGCTGCCTCATTAGTGCCCATGAGTGCTGCCTCATTAGTGCCCATGAGTGCTGCCTCATTAGTGCCCATGAGTGCTGCCTCATTAGTGCCCATGAGTGCTGCCTCATTAGTGCCCATGAGTGCTGCCTCATTAGTGCCCATGAGTGCTGCCTCATTAGTGCCCATGAGTGCTGCCTCATTAGTGCCCATGAGTGCTGCCTCATTAGTGCCCATGAGTGCTGCCTTATCGGTGAAAATTAGTGCCCATCAGTGTAAAAATTTGAGAAAAATTACCTCTTTGCAAAAAGTATAACAGAAACTAAGAATCTTTTTTTTTTTTTTTATTTATTTTTTTTGTTTTTTTTTTTTTCATACATTTTGTTTTTTTTTTTGTTTTTTAAGCAAAAAAATAAAAACAACCCCAGTGGGGATTAAATACCACCAAAAAAAAAAAAGTTATATTTATGTGAAAAAAAAAAATGATAAAACTGTCCTATGGGTACAGTGTTGCATAACTGCGCAATTGTCATTCAAAATGTGACAGCGCCGAAAGCTGAAAATTGGCCTGGGCAGGTGGAGGGGGGGGGGGTAAAAGTGCCCGGTATTGAAGTGGGTTAAGAAAAAGCAAACTCTTTTGTGGCTGACGTTGGTTGTTCAGATGAAAAAATTCAATTGGGGCGCTGTATGGTTGGTTCTAGGAGGGGGTGGGGCTATGTCGCGGCGGATTGGTGGGAAGATTTAATACGTGATATCATGTTTTTCTATGTGGCAGGACCTCTCCCCGGGGAGTGTAGAGGAAGCCGAAGAAGCCGAACCTGACGATGAATTTAAAGACGCTATTGAGGTAGGTAACAAAAAAAAAAAAAAGAGTTTATTCAAAAAAAATGTGATCTCTTTGTTGGTGAAATGTCTATCACAGGACTGATAAAGAACGTCAACTTTGTACACTTTGCGTAAAGCTTTATAGATTCAAAATCTCTTTCCTCTTCCAGTATTTTTTACGATTTGAAACATTTTAACACCATGAAATAAAATCTTCCTGAGCTGCATGAACGCCTCTCATCACGCTAAACAGTTTACCCGTCTCCAGCTATTTTTTATTCATTTTTTTTACTTTTTTTATTTTATTTTACCTTTCCTTGAATCTTGGTCTAATGGCACGTCTGGAATCTTTAACGTTTTTTCTTGAGTTTCAATGCAGTGGTGCTCAACAGAGGTCCTCCAGGGCTGTGAAAGTATCCGAGAAGACATCGGCTGCCGGCGCTCCTGAGGACCGTAGTTGAGCGCCATTTGGTTTAATGTGACCGAAAAAAAATGACGGGACCGTCTATTCTAATGGCTGCACAGATGGAGCGGAGTTGGATAATGGAGGGCCGCTTGGGCCATTGAGAAAGGTGATGTGGTTTGCATGAGCGCATGGATAGCGCCGAAACTCCGCTCCATCTGTGAAGATTATCCTGAAGTTTGTTGTATTATATATATATATAGTTTCAGTGACCATGGCTAAAGTGAGAAAAACCTACTGGGCTGGATTCAGGTAGAATTGCGCATTATTTACGGAGGCGCAGGGCAACGTTTTTGCCCTGCGCCCCCGCAAATTTGCTGCGCTGCCATTGATTCACGGAGCAGTAGCTCCGTAAATTGCGTGGGCGCGCCGGCAAAATGCCCGGCGCAAGCGCGCGCAATTTAAATGATCCCGTAGGGGGCGGTAATCATTTAAAATTAGGCACGTTCCCGCGCCGATCGTAGAGCGCATGCTCCGTCGGGAAACTTTCCCGACGTGCATTGCGGCAAATGACGTCGCAAGGACGTCATTTGCTTCAAAGTGAACGTGAATGGCGTCCAGCGCCATTCACGATTCACTTACGCAAAATACGTAAAATTCAAATTTCGCGACGCGGGAACGACGGGTATACGTAACATTGGCTGCCCCTGCTATTAGCTAATAGCAGGGGCAGCCTTACGCAAAAACCGCTGTACGGAAACGACGTAAATTGCGTACGCAGGGCTCGCGCAACGTTGTGAATCAGCGTTAGTATGCAATTTGCATACTATACGCTGAGCACAATGGGAACGCCACCTAGCGGCCATCGCAAGAATGCAGCCTAAGATATGCGGGCATAAGAGCCTTATGCCGCGCATTTCTTAGGCTGCAGTCGGCGTAACGAGGTTCCTGAATCAGGAGCATTCGTTACGCCGGGGCAAGTAAGCAATTGCGCTGTGTAACCTATGGTTACACAGGCGCAATTGCTTCTTGAATCCAGGCCACTAATTATTATCTCTACAAATATCCAGTGGGCTCCGTACCACAGGCAAATAATAGCCCAACACAACGAGACGTTGGCATCCGCTCAAATGCAATTGCCATATATATTACCGTATATATCCGAATATAAGCCGAGGCACCTAATTTTACCACAAAAAAAACTGGGAAAACGTATTGGCTTGAGTATAAGCCTAGGGTGTCCATCTGCATGCCTCACTGTGCCCCACTTTGCCTCACTGTGCCCATGCCTCACTGTGCCCATGCCTCACTGTGCCCATGACTAGACAGACGTTTAACATGGGAGTCTATGGAAGGGATGCCCGGCTTTGAAAAATTGGTGCTCCCCGTCTGTAGGTCCCCCGGACAACAAACTTTTCACACTTGTAGAGGAAGAGTGGGGCTATATGTGCCTCACTGTGCCCATGCCTCACTGTGCCCATGCCTCACTGCGCCCATGCCTCACTGCGCCCATGCCTCACTGCGCCCATGCCCCACTGTGCCCATGCCTAGACTGACGTTTAACATGGGAGTCTATGGAAGGGGTGCCCGACTTTGAAAAAAATCGGTGCCCCCCAGCCGTAGGTCCCCCAGACAACAAACTTTGCACACTTATGGAGGAGAAATGGGGTTACATGTGTCCAAAGTTCCGGGTCCAGGGGACCTACGCCCGGCTGGTACCGGGTCCCCAAATTCACCAGAGAAATGACCATTTAACCACTTAAGCCCCAGACCAATATGCAGGTAAAGGACCTGGCCCCTTTTTGCGATTCGGCACTCCGTCGCTTTAACTGACAATTGCGCGGTCGTGCGACGTGGCTCCCAAACAAAATTGGCGTCCTTTTTTCCCCACAAATAGAGATTTATTTTGGTGGTATTTGATCACCTCTGCGGTTTTTATTTTTTGCGCTATAAACAAAAATAATGCCACAATTTTGAAAAAAATTCAATATTTTTTACTTTTTGCTATAATAAATATCCCCCAAAAATATAAAAAAATAAATATTTTTTTCAGGCGCAAAAAGGTGACTCGAGTATAAGCCGAGGGGGGCATTTTCAGCGCAAAAAAAATGTGCCGAAAAACTCAGCTTATACTCGAGTATATACGGTACTTGTCTTTCCGATCTTTCAAATTTTAAAGGGTTTGGCCCTATCAGTGCAGACTCATCATTGCCCATCAGTGAAGCCTCATTATTGCCCATCAGTGAAGCCTCATCATTGCCCATCAGTGAAGCCTCATCATTGCCCATCAGGGCAGACTCCTCTTTGCCCATCAGTGCAGTGTTAAATGGTAAATACAGTTGTCCCTGACTTTTTGTTGCAATGATGGGATTACAAATATATAATTTTTTTTCTTTTTTTTTTAACGTTTGCCATGTTTACCAATAATATATATAATACTACAAACTTTGTTTTTTATATATATATATATATATTTTAATATTTTAATAAAATATAATTTAGCCTTAAAGTTGACTTTCAAGTAAAGCCTAACTAGTCTTAACCCCCCCCCCCCCCAACACCTATTTAGATTCACTGGTTAAAAAAATATATACATATAAATAAATAAATAAATAAATAAATAAATACATGCGTATACTTAACTGTTTTCAGGCTGCTCCGTATGGTCATGTGATCCTGCTCTCCTATATCACTCAGTGGCAGCTGCAGGGGAGGGGAGAGAACGCCTTCAATTCCTGGGAGCGGTGACATCACCCATAGGCTGCCATAGCCCATTTTTGTTGTTGGCGCCACCCTTCTTCTCCCCTGCAGCCACTGCTGGCAGACGTGGAAGCCGGATCATGTGACCATATCGGAGTGGAAGCTGAAAATAAGTAAGTACACCTTCCTTACACAGGTTAGTCAACATAGGCGTTAGGAAGGGGGAGGGGAGAACTTTTAAGACTACTTGGGTGGTAGCCTGGAATTCCACTTTACTAGTGTCTCTCGCTATATCTGTTCAATGAGAAAGAAGAAAAATTACCTGTTATTCTTGCCAGTGATAGCTGATAACTTCTTGTGCCGCACTCATATGCTTTACATTGTTTTCAGCTATCTCCTAGGACACCGGAACCCAGAATGTTTCTGGAAAAAAGAAACAAAGGGAGGCGTTTTGTAGTCCTGTTCTAGGGTGATTAACCGTGGGAACAAGAAAAGGGGGTACTCAAAGAGTAACCATAGGCCGGGCTTTAGAGGTGTAGAAAACAATGGAGAAATAAAAAAAAAATCTCAATATTTATTGAGAAAAATACATGCTTTAGACAGAGGGTCAGATTCAGAAAGGACTTACGATGGCGCAGCGCCATGTACGCCGTCGTAAGTCCTAATTCGACCCGTCGCATCTATGCGCCTGATTCTTAGAATCAGTTACGCATAGATATCCATTAGATCCGACAGGCGTAAGTCTCTTACGCCGTCGGATCTTGACTGCATTTTTTTTTTGACCGCTGGGTGGCGCTTCCGTCGCATTCCGCGCCGAGTATGCAAATTAGCTAGATACGCGAATTCCCGAACGTACGCGCGGCCGACGCAGTAAAGTTACGACGTTTACGTTAGGCTTTTCCCGGCGTATAGTTACCCCTGCTATGAGGCATAAGTGCGGCGTAGCAATGTTAAATATGGCCGTCGTTCCCGCGTCGAAATTTGAAAAAGTTACGTAGTTTGCGTAAGTCGTCCGTGAATGGGGCTGGACGCCATTTACGTTCACGTCAAAACCAATGACGTCCTTGCGCCGTACTTTGGAGCAATGCACACTGGGAAATTCCATGGACGGCGCATGCGTCGTTCCGCAAAAACGTCAATCACGTCGGGTCACAGTAGTTTTACATAAAACGCGCCCCCCTGATCCAAATTTGAATTAGGCGGGCTTACGCCGGCCGATTTACGCTACACCGCCGCAACTTACGGAGCAAGTGCTTTGAGAATACAGCACTTGCCCGTGTAAGTTGCGGAGGCGTAACGTAAATCAGATACGTTACGCCCGCACAATTTTACGCGGCTGTACAAGAATCTGGCCCAGATTGTTCATAAATTATCAGTCATATAAAATGATACAATTTGTACAGTGAGCCCTTGTGCGTCAACGCGTTTCGCCGTCAGGCTTCATCGGGACACGATCAACATTCAAAGAGGTACTGTAGCAAAAGAGAAAACGAGTCTCACTGTCTTATAGTGGACTGGGCCTTGTGTGCAAATCTCCAATAGCAGAACAATTTCACAAAGAGTATCCAACACATGGAATAAATCCAATAGACTGCATAAAAGTGACCAAGCGGCAGCCATATTGGCACAGTAAATTCCGAACTGGGGCAGGCAGACGTCTCGCAAAGATGGCATAGAGCAAATGGCTATACTAAGAAGTGCTGTAGAGCCGGAGTCCACTTAGGGAATGCAGAACAGCAGCTCATGAATGCTGGTGGAATGTTATATACCCCATAAAGGGGAGATTCGAACACTGGAACCGTCTAGGATTGCCCCTGGGTGAAACGCGTCGACGCACAAGGGCTCACTGTACAAGTTGTATCATTTTATATGGCTTTTTAGAATTTTTGAACGCTCTGTCTATAGCATGTGTTTTTCTCAATAAATATTTTTTTTTTTTATTTCTCTATTGTTTTCTATTAGCTGGATTCAGAGATGTTTACACCGGCGTATCAGTAGATACGCCGTCGGAACTCTGAATCTACGCCGTCGTAAATTTAAGTGTATTCTGGAAACCAGATACGCTTAAATTAGGCTAAGATACGACCGGCGCAAGTCTCCTACGCCGTCGTATCTTAGGGTGCATATTTACGCTGGTCGCTAGGTGGCGCTTCCGTTGTTTGCAGCGTTGAATATGCAAATGAGCAAGATACGCCGATTCACGAACATACGTGCGCCCGTCGCAATTAGTTTACGCTGGCGTAAAGATAAAGCTGCTCCCTAGGTGGCGCAGCCCATGCAAGGTATGGACGTCGGAACAGGCCTATCTTTTTACGTTGTTTGCATAAGTCGTACGCGAATAGGGCTGTGCGTAAGTTACGTTCACGTCGTAGGCAGTGTTCGACGTATCTTAGGCATTCTATCCGACGCATGCGCACTGGGATATGTCCACGGACGGCGCATGCGCCGTTCGTTAAAAACGTCAATCACGTCGGGTCATGGTTAATTTACATAAAACACGCCCACCTCTTCACAATTTTAATTAGGCGCGCTTACGCCGGCCCATTTACGCTACGCCGCCATAACTTAGGAGGCAAGTGCTTTGGGAATACAGCACTTGCCTCTCTGACTTACGGCGGCGTATCGTAAATACGATACGCTACGCCGACTCACTAATACGCCGCCCTACCTGAATCTAGCTATCTGCCTCTAAAGTCCGGCCTACGGTTATTCTTCGAGTACCCCCTTTTTTTTCTTGTTCCCTTCTATTTTCCATCATTTCGGTGATTAATTGCTTCTCTTGAGATACCATACAGTGACAGTTGTCATTCTAGAACAGGAAGTGTGTTACTTGCCACCACATCTAAGGATTGATAGGCTGCAATATGTAATGCGTCCTGTTCTTGGGATTAGATATGCTTTAACTCTCTATGGCGAATACATCCCAGTAACTTGGATAGTAACTTGCCTGAATTCCAGAGGGGAAGTAGCTCTCCAAAAGTCACACAAGGTTGCATTTTTTTTAAGCTGACAATCGATACAACAGTCTCCACTCACGAGAACTCCCCATTAACGTGTTTCACCTGAAAGAGCTTCCTCTAAAAGTATACAGTAAGCCCTTTCATGTGTGAAATGCGTTAGTCCCATGGGACGAACGCATTTCACACAAAAGGGCATGCTGTATATACTCGAGTATAAGCCGACCCGAATATAAGCCGAGGCACCTAATTTTACCACAAAAAAACTGGGAAAACGTATTGACTCGAGTATAAGCCTAGGGTGTCCGTCTGCATGCCTCACTTTGCCTCACTGTGTCCATGCCTCACTGTGTCCAGGCCTCACTGTGTCCAGGCCTCACTGTGTCCAGGCCTCACTGTGTCCAGGCCTCACTGTGTCCAGGCCTCACTGTGTCCAGGCCTCACTGTGTCCAGGCCTCACTGTGTCCAGGCCTCACTGTGTCCAGGCCTCACTGTGTCTATGCCTCACTGTGCCCATGACTAGACTGAGGTTTAACATGCAAGGGGTGCTCCTTGGCCTTAGCTTTGAAATATCAATGCTCCCCAGCTATAGGTCCCCCAGAGAACAAACACTTGTAGAGAAGAAATGGGGCTACATGTGTGCCAAGTTCTGGGTCCAGGGGACCTACGACCGGCCGGTACCGGGTCCCCAAAGTCATCGGAGAAATTACTGTTTAACATGGGGGTCTATGGAAGGGGTGCCCGGCTTTGAAAAATCGGTGCTCCCCGTCCGTAGGTCCCCCGGACAACAAACTTTTCACACTTGTAGAGGAAGAGTGGGGCTATATGTGCCCATGCCCTCACTGTGCCCATGCCCTCACTGTGCCCATGCCTCATTGTGCCCATGCCTCATTGTGCCCATGCCTAGACTGACGTTTAACATGGGAGTCTATAGAAGGGGTGCTCCTTAGCCTTAGCTTTAAAAAATCTGTGCTCCCCAGCCATAGGTCCCCCAGACAACAAACACTTGTAGAGGAGAAATGGGGCTACATGTGTGCCAAATTTGGGGTCCAGGGGACCTACGGCCGGTACCGGGTCCCCAAAATCACCGGAGAAATTACTGTTTAACATGGGAGTCTATGGAAGGGATGCCCGGCTTTGAAAAATCGGTGCTCCCCGGCCGTAGGTCCCCCGGACAACAAACTTTTCACACTTGTAGAGGAAGAGTTGGGACTATATGTGTGGCTATTTGGGGCCCAGGGAGCCTAAGGTCGGCTGGTACTGGGTCCCCAACGTCCGGGAGATCAGGCGCAAAAAGGTGACTCGAGTAGAAGCCGAGGGGGGCATTTTCAGTACAAAAAATGTGCTGAAAAACTCGGCTTATACTCGAGTATATACAGTACTTAATACTTTTAGAGGAAGCCCTTTCAGGTGAAACACGTTAATAGGGAGTTCTCGTGAGCGGAGACTGTTGTAGTGATTGTCTGCTTCAAAAACAAAATTGGAAGCCTTGTGTGACGTTTTCGATGTGTGGAGAGCTCCTTCTCCGGTTTTCCTCTATCTATTGGAGTGTATGGATGGTATCATCTGCACCTAGCGCAGAGGGCACAGTGGGAAGGGTTTGGCTTGAGAGGGGAGGAGACTTCCAACACGTATATACACACAGGCCATCCCAGGGAATACAGAACAAGCTAATATTGCATTGGATGCAAACTTATTACAGCATGCTGGAAATTCACCAAACATTCCCTCTTAATGGGAATAGGGAATGGTCCTTCAGCATGGGCATTCTTTGGCATCAATCGCCCCAAGATCAGTATGATAACGGACGTGAGCCGCAGCTGTCATGGTCGTCTACTGAAGAGTGTCCCTTTTTTATAACCTATCCAAAATGTAGTTCCTAACCGTATTCTCTTTGTCCACGCTGCTTGGGAAAGGAGCAACAACTGGTGATCATGGTGAGTGGAGGCCGGGTGGCCCAAGAGAAGGATTCGGGAACGGCTTCTTCAAAGCTTCCATATGCCCAGCTTATCTTTATTTTTGGCTTTTCATGATTCTGGCCCTGCGACTTTCCCAGACATAATTCCCTGCATGCTCTACTGCCATCAACACATATTAGATGTCCGATTATTGGAGTTTCATCTTTTTTGGAGTGGTTTACATTTTTTTTATTTTTTTACCATTTTTGGGCATTTGATGTAAGAAAGAGAAAACCGGTCCGTATAAGGCCGGGGTCTCTAAACTTTCTAAACAAGGGCCAGATTACTGCCCTTCTGATTTTACGGAGTGGTAGGCAAACTGTGGCCAATGGGAGTAGACAATGCCCTATCTTTAATTGACAGTGGAAATAAGAGAATTGCATAGTGCCTCATCATTGGTATCAATGGAAAGAATGGTGCCCACATCATTGGTGTCAGTGGGAGCAATAGTCCCCCGTCGTTGATATCAGTGGGAGGAATAGTGCCCCACAGTTGGTGTCAGTGGAAGGGATAGTGCCTCATCATTTGTATCAATGGGAAGAATAGTGCTCAATCATTGGTGTCGGTAGGGAATAGTGTCCCATCATTGGTGTCAGTGGGAGGAATAGTGTCCCATATTTTTGGTATCAATAGGAAGACTAGTGCCCCATCACTGGTATCAATAGGAAGAATGGTGCCCCATCACTGGTGTCAGTGGGAAGACTAGTGCCCCATCGCTGGAATCAATGGGAGGAATAGTTCCCCGCCATTGGTGTGAGTGGGAGGAATAGTGCCCCATCTTTTTGGTATCAATAGGAAGACTAATGCCCCATCACTGGTGTCACTTGGAGGAATAGTGCTCCATCGTTGGTGTCAGGGGGAGGAATAGGTCCCCACCATTGGTGTCACTGGGAGGAATAGTGCTCCATCGTTGGTATCAATGGGAGGAATAGTCCCCTATCATTGGTGTCAGTGGGAAGAACGGTGTCCCATCTTTTTGGTATCAATAGGAAGACTAGTGCCCCATCATTGGTATCAATAGGGAATGGTTCCCCCGTCAGTGGGAGGAATAGCGTCCCATCATTGATGTCAGTGGAAGGAATAGTGCCCCACTGATGGTGTCAGTTGGAGGAAATGAGCCCCATCATTGGTGTCAGTGGGAGGAATAGTGTCCCATCATTGGTATCAGTGGGGGGGAATTGTGTCCCATCATTGGTGTCAGTGGAAGGAATAGAGCCCCATGATTGGTATCAGTGGGAGGAATAGTGTCCCAAGGGCCAGATAAAGGCAAGCAAAGGGCCACAGTTTGGATCCTTCCTGGTTTATGGTAAACTTCTCACAATACAGACGGCAGAAATCTTTGGCATAACTGCACAAGAGATGGAAAGGGTCCGAGGAGTACGTTTTTGTTGAGCCTTCATGATGGCCTGTCCAGTAATAACCTATGGCAGAAAGACCTGAACTATCAGAATGGATGATCGCAGAACCACCAGAACTTTGGGACTTTGATATCGCATGAAACTTTTGAGTGCTGCATGGGCTGAAATAAGTGGTGGACACAATGCGTGGGGGTGGGGGGTCTCCATGGTGGACACAATGCATGGAGGTGGGGAGTCTCCATGGTGGACACCATGCATGGGGGTGGGGGGTCTCCATGGTAGGCACAATGCATGGGGGTGGGGGGTCTCCATGGTAGACACAATGCATGGGGGTGGGGGGTCTCCATGGTAGACACAATTCGTGGGGTGTCTCCATGGTGGACACAATGGGTGGGGGGTCTCCATGGTGGACGCAATGCATGGGGGTGGGGGGTCTCCATGGTGGACACAATGGGTGGGGGTGGGGTGTCTCCATGGTGGACACAATGGGTGGGGGGTCTCCATGGAGGGGATTATAACGCTGGTTAAGACTGAAGGTAAAAGGAGAAGGAAACAAAATAAGTTTGTGTTCAAAAATAATGCGCTAACGTCAACCTTCCAATATACATGAACCATGAATCTAGATTTTACATAGAACTTTTTATTTTTTGCATTCTACCTCTTCACCCGTGAATGTGACGCATTGCCCGCCATTGGCTGCGGTACCTTCATCGCCATTCTCAGACATCGTGGCCAATAGTGACTTCAATAGAAAACCATGAAGAACGTTGTTTTCTGTATTCTCATTAATGTTCTGTTCTTCCCACTAATGTCTGTATCAGGAGGACGACGACGTGTCCCAGTGTCCTTCCGAGTACGAGCTCAACCTCCAGGATAATGGCTTCCTGAGCAGGAACGACGCCATCAAGAGCAAAGTCTCCAAACTGAAAGAGCAGATAAGGAAGAGATATCCGTCCAATAACCTGGGTGAGTTCTTCTGATCGCTTATATCGTCCAATAAAGAGCGACACTTTTAATTATTTACGAGTAGGAAAATGTATTTAACATTGATGATCAGTGAGAAGAAAGTTCCTTACATTGGTGATCAGTGGGAAGAAAGTTCCTTACATTGGTGATCAGTGGGAAGAATGTCCCTTACATTGGTGATCAGTGAGAAGAATGTCCCTTACATTGGTGATCAGTGGGAAGAATGTCCCTTACATTGGTGATCAGTGGGAAGAATGTCCCTTACATTGGTGATCAGTGGGAAGAATGTTCCTTACATTGGTGATCAGTGAGAAGAATGTCCCTTACATTGGTGATCAGTGGGAAGAATGTCCCTTACAGTGGTGATCAGTGGGAAGAATGTCCCTTACATTGGTGATCAGTGAGAAGAATGTCCCTTACATTGGTGATCAGTAGGAAGAATGTCCCTTACATTGGTGATCAGTGAGAAGAATGTTCCTTACATTGGTGATCAGTGAGAAGAATGTCCCTTACATTGGTGATCAGTGGGAAGAATGTTCCTTACATTGGTGATCAGTGAGAAGAATGTCCCTTACATTGGTGATCAGTGGGAAGAATGTCCCTTACATTGGTGATCAGTGAGAAGAATGTCCCTTACATTGGTGATCAGTGAGAAGAATGTCCCTTACATTGGTGATCAGTGAGAAGAATGTCCCTTACATTGGTGATCAGTGGGAAGAATGTCCCTTACATTGGTGATCAGTGAGAAGAATGTTCCTTACATTGGTGATCAGTGAGAAGAATGTCCCTTACATTGGTGATCAGTGGGAAGAATGTCCCTTACATTGGTGATCAGTGAGAAGAATGTCCCTTACATTGGTGATCAGTGGGAAGAATGTCCCTTACATTGGTGATCAGTGAGAAGAATGTCCCTTACATTGGTGATCAGTGAGAAGAATGTCCCTTACATTGGTGATCAGTGGGAAGAATGTCCCTTACATTGGTGATCAGTGGGAAGAATGTCCCTTACATTGGTGATCAGTGAGAAGAATGTCCCTTACATTGGTGATCAGTGGGAAGAATGTTCCTTGCATTGGTGATCAGTGAGAAGAATGTCCCTTACATTGGTGATCAGTGAGAAGAATGTCCCTTACATTGGTGATCAGAGGGAAGAATGTTCCTTACATTGGTGAT
>NC_053496.1:8134770-8357270 GCF_905171775.1 Rana temporaria
ATGGACACAGTAAGACTGCAAATGGGCACTGTTGACCCTCTTTTCCGCTTACAGTAGTTGCTGCATTCTCACCCTAGGCTTACACTCGAGTCAATACGTTTTCCCAGTTTTTTTGTGGTAAAATTAGGTGCCTCAGCTTATATTCAGGCCGGCTTATACTCGAGTATATTCGGTATGTAGGTGGAGGTGCAGAGCGGTGCCGCAGAATAACACACTCGGTCCCAGTGCAAAGAAAGAACTTGTATTGGGATAATGTAGAGACCGTTCACAAACGGCCCGGTGGGAAGGCAAGCCAACCGAGAACACTCAAGGTTCCAACAGCGTGCAGAGAGCAGAATGCAGCCGAACTGACAACGTCTGTAGAGAGGGGTAGAAGGTGGCCTGGCCGTCATGTGGCCAACAGGCAGGTGTCCAGGGAAGTTGTGAGCCCTCCTCGTTGGGAACCTTTCCTTGCCGCGCTAGTTCTGTCCCTACAAGGTGAGGTGCCTGTCCCTACTCTACTAACTTGGAAATTCACTCCAAACCTGGGAACCAGGACCTTAAAGCAGAGTTCCATCGAAAAGTGGCACTTCCGCTCATCGGATTCCTCCCCTCCTCCGATGCCACAATTGGCACCTTTCAAATGGTGAGTCTTTGACAGGTATCCTTTCCCACTTCCAGGAGTCCGGGCCACGGCCCGTGATGTCAGCGCGGGGCTCCTCCCTCCCCCGGGCCAGTAGGAGAGAGGAGCGGGCCTCACACATGGCCCGCTCCTGGAAGTAATTCTGTCCGTAATTCTGCCACCGCACCTCCCGCCCCAGTATGAAAGGGGCCTAATAGAAACAAGGGATGACCGGTCCTCTTTCTGGAGAGATATGGGGGTCTATAAAACCCAGAATTTCTCCTTTACCGTTAAAAGCAAAAGATCAATAAAACATTTTTTACTTCCTCCCTAGTGATGTAATGACTTTGCTCCAGTCCTCCTAGATCATAGAGGCAATAAGAGACGATCTGGTCTTTCTTCACCTCTATGGTCAGCCGTGCAAACCGTTGGATCATTTCCCGGGCTTGCGGGTTAACAGTAAGCTAGAGAACCCACCCCCCCCAATCATTGCTATCAGTGGGAGGAATAGTGTCCCATCATTGGTATCAGTGGGAGGAATAGTGTCCTCATCATTGGTGTCAGTGGGAGGAATAGTGTCCCATCATTGGTATCAGTGGGAGGAATAGTGTCCTCATCATTGGTGTCAGTGGGAGGAATAGTGTCCCATCATTGGTATCAGTGGGAGGAATAGTGTCCCATCATTGGTATCAGTGGGAGGAATAGTGTCCCTTCATTGGTATCAGTGGGAGGAATAGTGTCCCATCATTGGTATCAGTGGGAGGAATAGCACCCTATCATTGGTATCAGTGGGAGGAATAGTGTCCCATCATTGGTATCAGTGGGAGGAATAGTGTCCCATCATTGGTATCAGTGGGAGGAATAGTGCCCCATCATTGGTATCAGTGGGAGGAATAGTGCCCCATCATTGGTATCAGTGGGAGGAATAGTGTCCCATCATTGGTATCAGTGGGAGGAATAGTGTCCCATCATTGGTATCAGTGGGAGGAATAGTGTCCCATCATTGGTATCAGTGGGAGGAATAGTGTCCCATCATTGTGTCTGGGAGGAATAGTGTCCCATCATTGTGTCTGGGAGGAATAGTGTCCCATCATTGTGTCAGTGGGAGGAATAGTGCCCCATCATTGTGTCAGTGGGAGGAATAGTGCCCCATCATTGTGTCAGTGGGAGGAATAGTGCCCCATCATTGGTATCAGTGGGAGGAATAGTGTCCCATCACTGGTATCAGTGGGAGGAATAGTGACCCTTCATTGGTATCAGTGGGAGGAATAGTGTCCCATCATTGGTGTCAGTGGGAGGAATAGTGTCCCATCATTGGTATCAGTGGGAGGAATAGCACCCTATCATTGGTATCAGTGGGAGGAATAGTGTCCCATCATTGGTATCAGTGGGAGGAATAGTCTCCCATCATTGGTATCAGTGGGAGGAATAGTGACCCATCACTGGTATCAGTGGGAGGAATAGTGCCCCTTCATTGGTATCAGTGGGAGGAATAGTGTCCCATCATTGGTATCAGTGGGAGGAATAGTGTCCCATCATTGGTATCAGTGGGAGGAATAGTGTCCCATCATTGTGTCTGGGAGGAATAGTGTCCCATCATTGTGTCAGTGGGAGGAATAGTGCCCCATCATTGTGTCAGTGGGAGGAATAGTGCCCCATCATTGTGTCAGTGGGAGGAATAGTGCCCCATCATTGGTATCAGTGGGAGGAATAGTGTCCCATCACTGGTATCAGTGGGAGGAATAGTGACCCTTCATTGGTATCAGTGGGAGTAATAGTGTCCCATCATTGGTGTCAGTGGGAGGAATAGTGTCCCATCATTGGTATCAGTGGGAGGAATAGCACCCTATCATTGGTATCAGTGGGAGGAATAGTGTCCCATCATTGGTATCAGTGGGAGGAATAGTCTCCCATCATTGGTATCAGTGGGAGGAATAGTGACCCATCACTGGTATCAGTGGGAGGAATAGTGCCCCTTCATTGGTATCAGTGGGAGGAATAGTGACCCATCACTGGTATCAGTGGGAGGAATAGTGTCCCATCATTGGTATCGGTGGGAGGAATAGTGTCCCATCATTGGTATCAGTGGGAGGAATAGTGTCCCATCATTGTGTCAGTGGGAGGAATAGTGCCCCATCATTGTGTCAGTGGGAGGAATAGTGCCCCATCATTGTGTCAGTGGGAGGAATCGTGCCCCATAATTGTCAGTGGGAGGAACAGTGCCCCTGGTGTCAGTGGGAGGAACAGTGCCCCTGGTGTCAGTGGGAGGAACAGTGCCCCTGGTGTCAGTGGGAGGAACAGTGCCCCTGGTGTCAGTGGGAGGAACAGTGCCCCTGGTGTCAGTGGGAGGAACAGTGCCCCTGGTGTCAGTGGGAGGAACAGTGCCCCTGGTGTCAGTGGGAGGAACAGTGCCCCTGGTGTCAGTGGGAGGAACAGTGCCCCTGGTGTCAGTGGGAGGAACAGTGCCCCAAAATTGGTGTCAATGGGATAAATAGTGTCCCATCATTGGTGTCAATGGGATAAATAGTGTCCCATCATTGGTATCGGTGGGATAAATAGTGTCCCATCATTGGTATCGGTGGGATAAATAGTGACCCATCATTGGTATCGGTGGGATAAATAGTGACCCATCATTGGTATCGGTGGGATAAATAGTGTCCCATCATTGGCATCAGTGGGAGGAATAGTGTCCCATCATTGGCATCAGTGGGAAAAATGGTGCTCAATCGCTTATAACAGATCAGAGTTGATATCTTTCCATTTTATTTTAGTTCTGTAAATATTTGGAGGTTCTCCTGTTTCGGCATTCATGCTCCGTAGCGATATAAACGCACATAAAACACGCGATGTCTGATAAGGAGGTTTTTTTATTTTTCCTCATGTCTGCATTCTGTAAATCCTTTCCTCGGCCTTCCTGTATATTCATACATTACTTGTGTATATGGATTCCACGCGTTTCATCACACGGGGTGGCGGCTCTTTGTTTATTTCATTTAGTGCAACAACATCGTTTTTTCCCAACGTGGGACTTGAAGTGTTTTTCGAACCGATACATTTTCCCAAGAAAGTTGTTTTCTTTTCATTTTACTACTAGAACAGAAGAGAAATCCATCCCTCTCCTCCCTCGGTCCTCTTCTAGTCGTCCCACCCCGGAGATTTGGCGCATTAGCGTGTACAGCGTATTATTTTACCCTACAAGACCCACCACAGCGCAAAAACACGTAAAATAAAATCTTCGAATGATGAGAGTTTCGTGCTCTCCCGGCTCATGGCAGCTGCTTTTGGAACTAACACTTTTTTTTTTTTTTGTACGATTTTTGGAAATTTTAATGTAACAACTGAAGATTTTATACTTTGTGGACTGGAGACATAAATTGCGAGTGATCCTTCCCTGGAATGCGTCGCCTTGGGTTTTGGGCTCGGAAACATTTGTAGTTTTAAAAGTATAAATTTGAGGAAAATTAAAACCTGATGAACTTCTCCAAAAAGTATATTATATCCCAAAAACAATATTTTCCATGTCATATTTTATTCGAAGAGAATTAATCTTTTTACGTTTTTTTTTCTTTTTCTTTTTTATATTGTACAATAATTTGCATAGCAAGAGAGTTCTCTTTTATCCATGGATGATGATCGTTTGGTACCAAATCTATTTATAAAGGGACAATTTTTTTAGCAATTTTTTTAGGTAAATTGGATCTTGTCCAAATTGGCCCAGTATATATATGTTTATCTGTGTGTATGACTGTGTGTCCCAAGCGTGTCACGATCCTACGGGGTAAAATGACCGCACCAGCCAAGCAGACTCTGGCTGGAAAAAGCGCCCAGAGGCGATTCAGTTCGCATGAGTTGCGCTATACAAGACATTCATTCATTCATTCATTCATTCATTCATTCAAACCAGGTGGACCAGACCTCGGCTAATGCTCCTTCAGGGGACTCCTCTCCGGCTGGGGACCTGTGGGGCTGCGGAGCTGTGCACCTGTTGGGCTGTGGGGCTATGCGACTGCAGACCTATGCAGCTATGGATGTATTGGGCTATGGGACTTGGGAACAATGGGGCTATGAGACTATGGACCTATGAGACTATGGACATATGGGGCTACAGGGCTATGAGACTATGGACCTATGAGACTATGGATATATGGGGCTACAAGGCTATGAGACTATGGGGCTATGAGACTATGGACCTATGAGACTATGAACATATGGGGCTACAGGTCTATGAGACTATGGACCTATGGGGCTACAAGGCTATGAGACTATGGACCTATGAGACTATAGACATATGGGGCTACAAGGCTATGAGACTATGGACCTATGAGACTATGGACCTATGAGACTGTGGACCTATGAGACTGTGGACCTATGAGACTGTGGGCCGTATGAGACTGTGGGCCGTATGAGACTGTGGGCCGTATGAGACTGTGGGCCGTATGAGACTGTGGGCCGTATGAGACTGTGGGCCGTATGAGACTGTGGGCCGTATGAGACTGTGGGCCGTATGAGACTGTGGGCCGTATGAGACTGTGGGCCGTATGAGACTGTGGGCCGTATGAGACTATGGACCTATGGGGCTACAAGGCTATGAGACTATGGACCTATGAGACTATGGACCTATGGGGCTACAAGGCTATGAGACTATGGACCTATGGGGCTACAAGGCTATGAGACTATGGACATATGGGGCTACAAGGCTATGAGACTATGGACCTATGAGACTATGGACATATGGGGCTACAAGGCTATGAGACTATGGACCTATGAGACTATGGACCTATGGGGCTACAAGGCTATGAGACTATGGACCTATGGGGCTACAAGGCTATGAGACTATGGACATATGGGGCTACAAGGCTATGAGACTATGGACCTATGAGACTATGGACCTATGGGGCTACAAGGCTATGAGACTATGGACCTATGAGACTATGGACCTATGGGGCTACAAGGCTATGAGACTATGGACATATGGGGCTACAGGGCTATGACACTATTATGGACATATGAAACTATGGACATATGGGGCTACAAGGCTATGAGACTATGGACCTATGAAACTATGGACATATGGGGCTACAAGGCTATGGACCACTGTGGATCTATGGGGCTATGGAAGTACAGGGGTATGGGGCTACAGTGCCTTGAAAAAGTCTTCATACCCCTATACTCAAGTATATATGGTAAGCAAATTTCAAGGGTTGATAAATGTAACTGTAACAGACACTTGAGAGACGCCACGCAGTACCAAAAGAGGCACCCGATGAGGGGTAGTCCCTCCGGGGCAGACATGGGAGAGGCTATGAGCACAGAAAACCATAGTTGAAAATTGGTAAGATGACAATGGGTCCGTTTTGATAACTATAGGCACAACAACAGATAGGAAAATGAAAAAGGGGAGGAAGGGAAGAAAAATGAAAAAGGGGAGGAAGGGAAGAAATATAAAAGAAGGGAGAAAGGACAAAGAAGAGAAAGAAAGAGGGGAGGGGGGAAATAGAGGGGTCCCCTTCCCATTTTTCTCCCCTTCTATAGTCAGGGTGTCTGCGTCGGCTTCCTCATTGGCTACCATAGGCAACATCTCTACATTCCCTGTTTTCTGGTGTCTACATAGTCCCCCAATTGTAAGTAGCGTCCTTCTACATATTGTATAGCTTAATCATGACAGCCAATAACTCATTATACAGCTGACTGGAACCTCTGATCAATGCCAAGTGCAGATGTGGAAGAACAATTTGCTTTTCTTGGATTTGTCCAAATTTACATTCTCAGAAAATAAAGTTGCATAACGCACACTTCCTGTCCATTCATTATGCTGTGCGCCATGGGGAAACTCTTCATAGAGTCTGTTTTATTCTTGGCCTCTGAACTGCGTAGATGTGTTAGGAGGCGCCTGAGACAGGGAGTTAATTAACGCTGGAGTTGTGTGTGGCGCATTCCTTGAGTCACCTGCTAGTCATATTAGAATAAGTTTATCAAACCCATTCCAATCCAATGATCGAATTCTCCTGTCTCTCTATCTGACCATGCCTCCGGCTTTTCCTAGCATGCTTGTAAATTTTTCTACGTGATGTATTCGTTTGAAAAAACAATTAGAAATGGCAGAAAATTCCTTAAACTATATCTTCGTCCAGCTTTTTATTTTTTCTAGTTTTGGATTTAATAATCAGGGCTTAGAACCTTTTTTAGAGTTTGGTATCCATGGCTCTGCTGGAAAGGTCACCAAGAAAGGGATTCCTTTTTCTAATGGGACTTAAAGCCCCTTTGATGTTTCAAATTAAGTAATTCATGTAGGGTAGGGGACAGATGTGAATGGTGTAGTTACCATGTTGAGTTGAGAGGTATCTTAATATATCGCGGTCTTACCCCGAAGGGTCCCGACACGCTTAGCAGAGTTCCTGGGGAAGAGAGACCCAGAGACTAGGAGCTTCAAGGAGCAGCAAAGAGGGTGAAATGAAAAAGGCTACGCAGGGAAGGCTTGCATAAAAAGCCAAGTCTTCAATAACCCGTGGAAGACCGGGATAGTAGGGGCTCCTGGAGCTCGGCAGGGAGGCTATTCCACAACACAGCACCCTGGTGGGAGAAAGCTCGACCACCACGCCAGGTTATCTTTGGCACTGGGATGTAGAGAAGATCTCTTCCAGTTGATCCAAGTGATCTGCAAAGAGCTTGTTCATGAAAACGAGAACAAAGGTAGGCAAAGGTAGGCAAGGCCTCTCATAATTTTTAACATAATACACCCTGCCTTAAATAAGGTGTGATAGTGGACCGGCAGCCATGCCAGGCACAGAGGACAGGGTTACCTTTTCTGGCCAAAAGGTAGGGTAGGTCCACTTGGATGAGTCAGTGTAGGTGCCTTAGGAACCTCTACATGTCCCCATAGGTTGGATGCCAGTGATAGGCAGCAGGGGGGCTCCCTGGGTTAGGAAACTAGAATATGAAAAGTTTTTGTGTGGAGCCACCATGATGTGTAGTACTGGCGACCAAGCTATGGCATGATGTAGCTGTAAGGATTTTTCTCAGAGCTTACCCACGGGGGGGGGGAGCAAGCAAGGAAAGGAGCAAGACTTTTTGACTCTTTCTTCCCCTTACCAATATTGGGAATGTCTCCTGGTAACAGACATGTGTAAGTGATGGGTGGCTGTAGGACTTATTGCTCTAAGCACTGTAGTAGGAATGTTCTCCGGCCAGGCCAGGTGTCTCTGGGGAAGTAAGCTCACACAAAGGGGCAAGCAATGCCAGCTTTCATAGTCCTTGGATACCCTGAGGAGCCCTGGGAGAAAAGTATCTCAATGTTCTTTGAGGGACCACAGGAATAAGTTGAAATGCTATTTCCATCAGTGTCGTGTGGTATCCATGTCCCCCACAGTGTCCTTTTGCCTCTCTGGGGCTCTACTGTGGCTTATGCCATCTCCTAGCCCAAGCTTCTACTGCAAAGTTAGCCCACCCACCAGGGATAAGCAGGCATGCTGTCTCCATCTCCATCGGTATCATGTGGTATCCATGTCCCCCACAGTGTCCTTTGCCTCTCTGTGACTCTACTGTGGCTGCCATCTCCTATCCCTGGCTGCTACTGCCAAGTCCTGGTAAGTTAGTCCACCCCCAGTAGAAACGGCTTCCGCATTTGTGACAATACTTGCCCTACAAAATAACTCTTAGAACCTAAATGTTTGCTGGCTGAGGGGATGCAACAGTTCTCTCTAGGCCGGGCCCTCTGAACCTTTTTACCCCAGAGGTACCCCTAAAATATTTTCAGGTCTTGGAGAACCCTGGTAAGATAGGTCTATTGAAGGTTATTGGTAAAATGCCCCTTACATTGATGGTGGAAAGAATAACCCCCCTTAAGGGGTGGCCAGAATGGCACCCTTGTAGTCATGCTGCTGGCTCTGCCACGTAGTGTTGGACCTGGAACTATGCAGTCACCATCAGATGATAGGTCAGTTAGCCACAGCTCATGGAACCCCTAGTTAATCCTGAAGGAACCCCAGGGTTCTAGAGAACTTTGGTTGAGAATCACTGCCTGAGGCGGATACATGGGGTCCACCATTGGCATAATTGTACTTTCAGATACTTTTTATGTTATAGAACAATGTCTTCTTCTTGGGCCAGCCCCTCTGAAGCTTTATACCCCAGAGGAACCCTTGAAATCATTTATCTTACCAGGGGTTCCCCAAGACCTGAAAGTCTATTGAAGGTCATTGGGAAAATGCACTTTACATTGGTGGTGGTAAGTGAGAAGAATACTCCCCTATACAGGGGTGGCGGGAATAAGTAGTCATGCTGTTGGCTCTGCCAAGTGGTGTTGAACCTGGAACTATGCAGTCTTCATCAGATAGGAGGTCAGTTAGCCACAGCTCATGGAACCCCTAGTTATCCCTGAAGGAACCCCAGGGTTCTCTCCCCCTCCACTCTGCGGTGTCGACATTGTATGTGTGGGTGCCCAGCTGCAGCTTGCGCGAGCTGCACTGCACGTTATGACTGAAAGATTGCAGAGAGGGAGGGGGGATCGGTGAACTTCCTTCCGGCGCCGCGGCACCAGGCGAGGAAGTGGGAGCTGGGTGCCCGTGAAAACGAAGTACCCGCCTACCCCCAAGTCACGAGTACTTAAAGCGGAAGTTCCATTTTTGGGTGAAACTCCGCTTTACGGCGGAGTTTCGGCAAAAAAAAATATTAAAAGTCGGCAGCTACAAATACTGCAGCTGATGACTTTTAATATATGGACACTTCCCTGTCCAGGGTACCCGCGACGTCGGCAGCTGAAGCCGATATGTCGGTCGGCTCTCTGGTGCTGCAACCGCCATCTTCGGTAAGGGAATCAGGAAGTGAAGCCTTGCGACTTCACCTCTTGGTTCCCTCCTGGGCATGCACGAGTCGCACTGCACATTCCCACTGGTCCTCGCTGCCTTCTGGGACCTCTGTGTCTCCCGGAAGACAGCGGGGGAGTCGGCGCCGGACGTCAGGGCCGATCCGCCCTATAGGCTCACTATGCAAGCCGCTTAGGGCCCCGCAAAGCTGCAGAGGGCCCCCCAAATTACTAGAGGCCCTGCCTGGCTTCTCACTTTAATGTAAGATGTCATTTCTGACAGCAGAACACCCCCTCTCCCCCGCTTCCCAACTTTAATCTTTAATGTGACATTGTGACATGTCACTGTCAGCAGCGCCCCACTCCCCCCATTAACCCCATGTTGTCACCATTGCCCATGTTGTCACCCCTATCCATATATGTATACTCTCGCTCAGGCCCCCAGGTAGTACACTGGTTCTCTCTCTCTCAGGTTCCGGGTTACACAGAACCCCTCCGCCGGCCCTCACCTTGGTGCTATCCCGTCTTCTGCCTTCTCCAGCGGTAAAGCACCTGCCCTCATCTCCCCGGCTCCGGTCAGCATTCTCTGCTCTGCTCCCTGTCTGGAACCAAGCCCGCTAGGAATCCTGGGATTGGTAGTTCTACAAGGAGACCTCCCCCTTCACTAACAGAGGTGGGACTACATATCCCGGCATGCCATGCGGCGCAGCAGCGGGCGGTGGATGATGACATTCCTACTGCGGATTAGAGGATGGTGGTGATGGGGAATGTGAGCGACTTCCGGGACACATGGGACATGTGAGAATTTATGGCCGCACCCGAAAATCGTGGGTCATCCCGCCGGGAGAATCGAGATTGCGATTCTCTCGGCGATTAATCGTGCAGCTCTATCTAGTAGGGGACAGATGTGCTTCCCAACTTTAATTTTTAATGTGACATTGTGACATGTCACTGTCAGCAGCGCCCCACTCCCCCCATTAACCCCATCCCCCCGGTTCTCTAAATTTTATTTTATTTTTTATTCTATATTTATAAACAGGGAAATGGGTCCACAAGAACCACTATGGCAATACATCATCAATCGGAACAGGAAATAGAGTAATGTGTACAATACAAATATATACAACGACCGGTCAACCCCTACAATGCCGGTTAATCCTAGACATCACAATCAGGGGGCCAGTATTTCCTCTAGCCGTCCTAAGGCATGGTTAAATGCCCTCCGGGATAGCCAGCAAGCTCATGTGTTAGTGGTCGGACTGGTTGCCATGGCCTCACGGGCCCATACCCCGTACTTTTCCGCTTCTCAAATTTAATGTGACATGTGACATTTTTCTTAGGGCCCCAGGGAGGTCAGGATCGGCACTGCCGGACGTGGCATAGGTCACTGCCTGAAAGTGGGAGCAAATGCCTGTATTAGACAGGTATCTGCCCCCTCCCCCTCCCTGAAAGGTGCCAAACGTGACACCGGAGGGGGGGAGGATTCCATAAAGCGTCAGTTCCAACTCCGGGTGGATCTCCGCTTTAAAGATACTTTTTATGCTATAGAGCAACATCTCCATTTCTACCATTTACTTTGCCAGTCAAGTGTGCAAACAAGATAAACGCGACCTTCGTGGATACTCAACGAAACGTGTTCTGTTCATTAAGCCGCCCTGTGCCCTGCAATCAAAGTTCTATAGTATAGTCAATAAAAAATAAAACAGAAGCAAATCTTTATATAAACAGTTTTTAGTGTATAAAGATAGCTTTTTATGCCCACAACAAGTTATCTTTTTCATGCAGCACTAAAGCATTTCTCCGGCTGCCTATAAACCTCTGCCATGTCAGTGCATTAAAGCCTATCTCGGTGACGGGGTCTAAAAACATTTTGATTAACTTCCTTGTCAAATATTCATACTGCGCTGCTGATCTTGTTACTGAAAGCATCCATCTCTGTTAGCATGAAGCCAAAGCAATCACAGCTTTATTGTGCGTGTGATAAAAGGATCATAATGGATGCCATTTCTTCGCTATCAATGTCGCTATCACATTAAGGGATAAAGAAATCAATAGATGGGGAAGGTTTTTTTTTGAAGCTGAAATGTTTCAGTGCCGGAATACCTCCGGAGAAGGGGAATGAAGAATTTATGGGTTCCTATGTAAAGCAGCTGTGCATCTACTCAAGTGGAGAGTGAGGAAATAAATTCTCTGTTGACATGCCCTTTGCTTTTCTCATTATACTAACAGACCTCAGATATTTTTTTTTTGTTTCTTTGTACTTGACAGGCAATATTTCACGAAAGACATATTTAATATAACTGGTTTTATTTTTCATTTTTTTTTACAGTCGTCTAATCCCTGTGCATCTGAATCAGTTGCAGGCAATCACAGGTTGAAATGTTGGTAATGGATGACCATTTCGAACAATACCCCCCCCCCCACCTTCCCCGTCCAACTCTCCTTTCTATTATGCGCCTAACTTTGCCGGCTTCAGAGATTCCGACTCTATATTGCAGGCCAGGTCGTAAAGCTGACAGATTTTGTGCTGTAGGTAAACGACCTCAACAGAATTATGTGAATCCCAAATGGTCTGGTGTTGTAAAGGAGCAACCCCAGGAGATTGAGGCGGAGGGGCAAACCTTGCCTAAGGGGGGGCAGCAGAATAATCCTTGATGGCTCAGAGACTGCTCTGAAGGCCATCTCGGCGATGACAGGACATTACTGCCCTTTTTTTTTTATTAATGGCTTAGAGAATTGTGGTTTGTAAGGCGATAAGGAATATTATAAATGCATTCCTCAAGAAATGCTGATTTGAAGAAAAAGGGAGTTTGTAAAGCTTGCCTATGTAATGGCTTAAATTAAAACACTACAGCCGGTGGAAAGAATGACCCCTTACAGCGATGGCCGGTGGAAAGAATGACCCCTTACAGCGATGGCCGGTGGAAAGAATGACCCCTTAGAGCGATGGCCGGTGGAAAGAATGACCCCTTACAGCGATGGCCGGTGGAAAGAATGACCCCTTACAGCGATGGCCGGTGGAAAGAATGACCCCTTACAGCGATGGCCGGTGGGAAGAATGACCCCTTACAGCGATGGCCGGTGGAAAGAATGACCCCTTACAGCGATGGCCAGTGAAAAGAATGACCCCTTGCACCAATGGTCAGTGGAAAGAATTACCCCTTAGAGCGATGGCCGGTGGAAAGAATGGCCTTTTACAGTGATAGCCAGTGGAAACAATTGCCCCTTACGTTGGAGGTCTGTGGAAAGAATGACCCCTTACAGCGATGGTCAGTGGAAAGAATGACCCCCTAGAGCGATGGCCGGTGGAAAGAATGACCCCTTTCAGCGATGGTCAGTGGAAAGAATGACCCCCTAGAGCGATGGCCGGTGGAAAGAATGACCCCTTAGAGCTATGGCCGGTGGAAAGAATGACCCCTTAGAGCGATGGCCGGTGGAAAGAATGACCTCTTTCAGCGATGGCCAGTGAAAAGAATGACCCCTTAGAGCGATGGCCGGTGGAAAGAATGATCCCTTTCAGCGATGGCCAGTGAAAAGAATGACCCCTTGCACCGATGGCCGGTGGAAAGAATGACCCCTTAGAGCGATGGCCGGTGGAAAGAATGACCCCTTAGAGCTATGGCCGGTGGAAAGAATGACCCCTTAGAGCGATGGCCGGTGGAAAGAATGACCCCTTTCAGCGATGGCCGGTGGAAAGAATGACCCCTTAGAGCGATGGCCGGTGGAAAGAATGACCCCTTAGAGCGATGGCCGGTGGAAAGAATGACCCCTTACAGCGATGGCCAGTAAAAAGAATGACCCCTTGCACCAATGGTCAGTGGAAAGAATTACCCCTTAGAGCGATGGCCGGTGGAAAGAATGACCTTTTACAGTGATAGCCAGTGGAAACAATTGCCCCTTACGTTGGAGGTCTGTGGAAAGAATGACCCCTTACAGCGATGGCCGGTGGAAAGAATGACCCCTTAACAGTGATGGCCGGTGGAAAGAATGACCCCTTTCAGCGATGGCCGGTGGAAGGAATGACCCCCTAGAGCGATGGCCGGTGGAAAGAATGACCCCTTAGAGCGATGGCCGGTGGAAAGAATGACCCCTTAGAGCTATGGCCGGTGGAAAGAATGACCCCTTAGAGCGATGGCCGGTGGAAAGAATGACCCCTTTCAGCGATGGCCAGTGAAAAGAATGACCCCTTGCACCGATGGCCGGTGGAAAGAATGATCCCTTTCAGCGATGGCCAGTGAAAAGAATGACCCCTTGCACCGATGGCCGGTGGAAAGAATGATCCCTTTCAGCGATGGCCGGTGGAAAGAATGACCCCTTGCACCGATGGCCGGTGGAAAGAATGACCCCTTAGAGCGATGGCCGGTGGAAAGAATGACCCCTTAGAGCGATGGCCGGTGGAAAGAATGACCCCTTAGAGCGATGGCCGGTGGAAAGAATGACCCCTTAGAGCGATGGCCGGTGGAAAGAATGACCCCTTAGAGCTATGGCCGGTGGAAAGAATGACCCCTTAGAGCGATGGCCGGTGGAAAGAATGACCCCTTAGAGCGATGGCCGGTGGAAAGAATGACCCCTTAGAGCGATGGCCGGTGGAAAGAATGACCCCTTAGAGCGATGGCCGGTGGAAAGAATGACCCCTTAGAGCGATGGCCGGTGGAAAGAATGACCCCTTAGAGCGATGGTCGGTGGAAAGAATGACCCCTTACAGCGATGGCCAGTGGAAAGAATGACCCCTTACAGCGATGGTCGGTGGAAAGAATGACCCCTTAGAGCGATGGCCGGTGGAAAGAATGACCCCTTAGAGCGATGGCCGGTGGAAAGAATGACCCTTACAGCGATGGCCGGTGGAAAGAATGACCCCTTACAGCAATGGCCGGTGGAAAGAATGACCCCTTAGAGCGATGGCCGGTGGAAAGAATGACCCCTTACAGCAATGGCCGGTGGAAAGAATGACCCCTTAGAGCGATGGCCGGTGGAAAGAATGACCCCTTACAGCGATGGTCGGTGGAAAGAATGACCCCTTAGAGCGATGGCCGGTGGAAAGAATGACCCCTTAGAGCGATGGCCGGTGGAAAGAATGACCCCTTACAGCAATGGCCGGTGGAAAGAATGACCCCTTAGAGCGATGGCCGGTGGAAAGAATGACCCCTTACAGCAATGGCCGGTGGGAAGAATGGCCCCTTACAGTGATAGCCAGTGGAAACAATTGCCCCTTACGTTGGAGGTCTGTGGAAAGAATGACCCCTTACAGCAATGGCCAGTGGAAAGATTGACCTTTTACAGTGATAGCCAGTGGAAACAATTTCCCCATACGTTGGAGGTCTGTGGGAAGAATGGCCCCTTACAGTGATGGCCAGTGGAAACAATTGCCCCTTACGTTGGAGGTCTGTGGAAAGAATGACCCCTTACAGCAATGGCCAGTGGAAAGATTGACCTTTTACAGTGATAGCCAGTGGAAACAATTTCCCCATACGTTGGAGGTCTGTGGGAAGAATGGCCCCTTACAGTGATGGCCAGTGGAAACAATGGTCCCTACAGTTATGGCCAATAGAAAGATTGGCCCCTTGTAGTGGTAGTCAGAATGCCACCGTTACAGGCAGCTAAAAAGACCATTGGTGTCATGCCGCTGGCTCTGCCAAGTGTGGATGACCCCGGAACTATGTAGACACTATCAAATGGGAGGTCAACCAGCCACAGTTTAGGGACCCCAACCTCTTGCTAGTGTTGCATAGCCTACTTTAACCAATAGCTGTTTTTTTTTGGGGGGGAGGGGGTTCTATATGAAATACTGGGATATAGTGTAAATTCTTTTTCCTTTTTAGTGGCTTATATCAACTTTTATAAAGAGTTGTGTGCAAGGATTACGTTTCAGATTTAGGCAAACAGAATTTGTTTAAAATGAATGGTATGTGAAGACATTGTGCGTTCTATCGACTTCACCAATTACCGGCACCTGTTTAAATAACGGCTCAGAGGAAACAGGTGATCTCTACAAATTATACTCATTTTGGGATTCAGAAAGCAAATGACCTCAATTATATAAATGGCAACAACGGTGACATCTGGAAGACGTCTGTTCTACCTGCAACGTCAATATATAGAATTTAGGGTGTCGCACCTTTACTTTCCAAAGGAAAACAAAATGAACCAGGAATGACAATCTTTGCTGCTTAATGTCTGCATATTTATTTATTTTTTTATATATTCTAAACAATGTAACTCCTAAAAAATCTTCTCACAGTTTCCATTGTTTTTTCCTTAATTAGCAGCACCCCTTTTCATTATGGTGTTTCTTTTAGAATTTTGTGATTCATTTTTGTGTAGCTCACGTGTCAAACACACAAAGTCTGCGGCCTAATCCGGCCCTCCAAGGCCATTTCATGTGTCCCTTGCACTTCTCTTGCAGCTGCCCCCCCCCCCGTCTGCGCCCCCACCTTGTCTCAGTCAGCAGCAAAGAGGAGGACAGAACTCCTCCGGCAGATCCTACGCTTCTCAATGCAGCTGCAGAGAGTCTCGTCTCTGCCCCCCTCATCTCAGCAGTTAGCAATAAAGAGGAGGACAGAACTCCTCTGGCAGATCCTGCGCTTCTCCGTGCAGCTGCAGAGTCTCGTCTCTGCCCCCCTCATCTCAGCAGTTGGCAGTAGAGAAGGACAGAACTCCTCCATCAGATCCTGCGCAGCCGCAGCACCCCCTAATCTTTTTTTCAGAATTTAGCTCCGGCAGCTGACTCCAGTTCCCCTCCAGACCCTGAACTTTCTGCTTCCCAACTCTGCCCCAGCTTTTTCCTGGCAGTGGGACAAGGAGGGTGCACTGTGATGTATAGGAGGGTGGAGGACTCAGCTGCCAGGCAATTTCATTAGGGCCTCGCACCTTTCCTGCAGCAGCGGCACCTCCATTGTCTCTGCCCTACCTTGTCTCCGCAGTAGTCTGAGGAAAGAACTCCTCCAGATCCTGCGCTTCTCTTTACAACCTCAGAGAGACTCGTCTCTGCCCCCCTTCCTCCCATCATGGTGGTGGGCAGCAGAGAGGAGGCGAGAGCTACTCCTACAGATCTTTTGACTCTCTGTGTAGCCTCATCTCCAACTCCCCTGGTCTCCACATTTAGCAGACTTCGGCAACTGACTCCAGTCCTCCTCCAGACCATGCACTTTCTGCTTCCCAACTTCTTCCCGGCAGCACAAGGTAAGGGGAGGGGTTGGGGTACTCTTCACACTGGATGGTGAGGGAGCTCTTGACATCAGATGTAAGGGGGGGTTTGGTTCTCTGGAATTCTAGTCTTAAGCCTCGTACACACGATCGGATTTTCATCGGACAAAGGTTAGGACTTTTGTCCGAAGGGCGTTGGCCGTGAACTTGCATTGCACACAAGCGGCAACTGCGTGTTTTTTCAGCTCTTTAGTGCCACCCTTTGGGCAACTTCTGCTAATGTTGTGTTTATGGTGAGCATTGCTTCTGAGCATGCGTGTTTTGTACTTTGGAGGTTTGTCCGATGGACTTTTTGTACACACGTTCGGAAAATCCGACAGCTCACAATTGTGGGAAGATTTTAAAGCATGCTATCCAACATTCGTCCACGGAAAATCCGACAACAATTGTTCGATAGAGCGTACAAGCGGTCGGATTTTCCCGTCAGAAAATTTGATCGTGTGTACGAGGCTTAATGGATACAACTGGCCCTTTGAGGGTAACCATATTGCTGATGCGGCCCACAATGAGTTTGACACCCCTGATTACATCAATACTTTATGATGGCAATACCAGTGAGACCCTATGGGTCCAGCGTTATTTTTCCTAAGAGCACTGTTGCGGAATGCATTGATAAGTTGATTTGTTTGCGTTTATTGAATGGAGTTGCTCCTCATACTTTACCTTTTTAGAAACATTTTAATCTACATTTTATTTTATTTTTTCCTTCTGTTTGAAATACTTCGAGCATAACTGTGTGTTGCCTGAAAGATCGGGCCAAAATAAAATCCCAAACGGAGAAAGGTTTTGTAGCTTTTGATTTCTGCTGCAGACGCGCGGGGAAATTGGCCACCTGCGGCCTCAATGCTACTTCATAATGTGCTGCTTTGGCCTGATCCCCACCGCGGGGCCGCTCGGCTCTAAATCAAAACGGAGTAAAAGTAAAAACCTGAAAATTTATAGGAGTAACAATTTTACAACATACCGTGTGCCGGAGGGGGGTGGCTGTAAGATTTCAAGCATGAGTTATGTTTGCAGGCAGGAGCTGTCCTTCTTTCCGCTCACACATGATCACCATGGCTGTGCTGCCTATAATGGAAAAAATATGTTCTCTGAGTATTTTCTGCCTCAGCCAACTAATATAAACTTCAAGATAAACTAATCCAATCTCAGAATTCCTGTCCGGCCAAATGAGGGGGCGTAGGCTGTAGGACCAAATTTCCAACAGTATTTATCACGCATATTAGGATGACAGCAAACAGCAGTAGTGGGACCAATCCAACACGGCACGGCACCATGGCTCTGCGTCTGGATAATTCTACGGGGATGATGGTTTAGATTTATAGTCCTCCATTAAATACATGTAAGACTGAACTCCATGTAAAAAGCGAAATAAACACTGTGGCCCGGATTCACAAACGGCGGCGCATATTTATGCCGCCGTAGCGTATCTTCTTTACGCTACGCCGACGCAGCGCAGAGAGGCAAGCACTGGATTCACAAAGCCAGTGCTGCCAAATCTGCACTGGGTTTCCTAGGCGTACGCCGGCGTATGTGGAAGTGGGCGTGAGCCATGCAAATGATGGGCTGAGTCTCAGACAGATACGTATAATGAACGGCGCATGCGCCGTCCCGTGGACGCATTCCAGTGCGCATGCTCAGAATCACGTCGGATCTGCTCCCTAAGATACGACGGATCACTGCCTACGGCGTGAACGTAACCTACGCCCAGCCCTATTCACATCCAACGTAAACGACGTAAAATACGGCGGCTTGAGTTCCCTGGTGCAGACCTTTGCATGGATGCTGCTGAGTTACACCTCCTTTATGGGGCATAACTTTACGCCGGACGTATGACTTTACGCGCACTGCGACGGACGGACGGACGTTCGTGAATCGGCATATCTCCCTCATTTGCATATGTGAATAGAAAATCAATGGGAGCGCTAAATACATCCAGCGTAAATATGCGCCCACTCTACCCCAGCGTAGGAAAGTTACGTTGGTCGGATGAAGCCTATTTTCAGGCGTATCAATTTTTGTGGGCACAGCGCACAGATATGACGACGCATATTTGCACTTACGCGGCGTATCTCGAGATGCAAGTGCTTTGTGAATCCGGGCCATAAACTATGGGAGAAATGGGAGCCAACATCTTTAGGGTGCAATATACAGCCTGGAAGGTTTTATCTTTGGTCTCTACTGAGTAAAGCAGTCAGTCTGCATGTAATTACCATGTCATAACTGACATCACATGATTGGGAACCACTCCTACTCCTGATTTGTTAATGGGGCCTGGAGTTGAGGGCCAACTTTGACAGCTATGACATGCACATGCACAGCAAAAAGGCAGTACAGCCAGTCCTCCTGCTCAGCAGGTGCCAGGTCCCTCCTTTTGAATTGATAGGGCCTGGACCAGGTATAGGGGGGCCAGTGTACTGACTTATCAGTGGTGCAGGTGATTAGGGTGTTCCCAGGCACAAAAAAAAACAGTGGCAGCATACCTGACTAATAATTAATAAACAAAAGCCTAACTAACTATATGCAATATATACAGATATTGGGAACACCGAAAATCAGGGAAAACTAGAAGTGCAGGGAGTAGATGATAAGGGGAACCAAAACTGGGATCTGGAACAAGGGGGGGCAGGTACCAGGCAGCAGGATACAGGGTAAAGTAAACAGGTCAGGGGCAGGTACAGGATAACGGCAATATCTGGCAGCAAGCAAAACAATGGAGTGAGATACACTTAGTGTGGGAGGGCCTAAATACCCTCCCAGCGGCCAGCATCAGGCAGAATCTGATTTTTTGGGGGGTCTGTTAGTCGCTGGAAGTGAGATTTATTTACAGTGAAATCAAATCTTTCAAAACATCAGCACACCGCAAACATGAAAATATAAATTAACCAAAAAACCCAGTAACAGAATACCCAATGACTAACAAACAGAAGCCTAGCTAACAACTAACAATTGCAGGGACAGGATAACAGCTAGAAGTATCTGTCAGCAAGCAAAACACTGGAGCCAGAGACCCTTATGCCGCGTACACACATGACCGTTTTTCATGGCGTGAAAAATGCCATATTTTAAATTGGTCATTAAAAACGATCGTGTGTGGGCTCCAGAGCATTTTTCTCGACGAGAAAAATGGCCATTAAAAATTCAGTACATGCTCTAATTTTTCTTGTTTTTTCCCGTAGTGAAAAAACGGTCGTGTGTAGGCTTTAACGACGGGGAAAAAAACGTGCATGCTCAGGAGCAAGTTATGAGACGGGAGCACTCGTTCTGGTAAAACTAGCATTTGTAATGGAGATAGCACATTCGTCGCACTGTAACAGACTGAAAAGCAGGAAGACTGAAAAGCGCAAATCGTCTCTCACCAAACTTTTACTAACACGAAATCAGCAAAAGCAGCCCAAAGGGTGGCGCCATCCGAATGGAACTTCCCCTTTTTATAGTGCAGTCATATGTGTTGTACGTCACCGCGCTTTGCGCGAGCATTTTTTTTTGTTCACCATCGTGTGTATGCAAGGCAGGCTTGACAAGAATCACGTCCAGAAAAATGTAGTTTTTCCCATGACATGAAAAATGGTCGTGTGTACGCGGCTTTAGTTTCGGAGGACCTAAATACCCTCCCAGCAGCCAGCATCAGGTGGAAACGGATTACCTGTGGGGATATTTTTTGTTGCTGGGAATGATTTATTTACAGTGAAATAAAATCCTTTCAAACATCAGCACGCTGCAAACATGAAAATATAATGGAGACAAAAAAAAACGTAACGGAATATCTGACGAATGACTAACAAACCGAAGCCTAACTAACAACTAACGATAGCAGGAAAAGGATAACGGCTAGTAGTATCTAGAGGGGGGAAAAACTAAGCTAATAAAATAAGAAAATAAAAACGGATGGACCAAGCAGCGGCTAAATGTGGAATATACACAAAATATAGATAAATAGGGAAAAGCCACGCTAGTTAAAGTTCAAAAATAATTGCGTTAATGGAAGAGCATAAACTTATTCCGATAGTAGACACCACAGTGATTGATTCACAAAAGTGCACCGCCACCTTATAGAAAACTCGCTTACCAGATAGCAAGCAAACCAGGCATGTGGCTATAGCCCAGCCATGACCTTTGCTTGCACGGAAGATCTCGGGGAACCCTGGATGAATGGTTCAAATGACTCGCACCGATGACCCCATAAGCTCTGTATCGTTATATTCAACAATGAACCCAAAAAGAAAAACTGACCATAGCGTAATATTGTCTAATTCATTATTCATTGCTCGGTAAAAAATATAGTTGCACGTACATTTCAAAAGTTTTTTTAAATCGCGCATAAATTGTAAAGCCGGCCGGCTACAAAGCTAGCTCCCATCCTCCTAACGAGACGGCATGGTGACGTCGGCACGTACCCTCCTCCAGATGCGTTTCGTCATACGTGACGTTGTCAGTGAGGAACAGCTAGTAGTATCTGGCAGCAAGCAAAACACTGGAGCGAGACACAATTGGTTTGGGAGGACCTAAATACCCTTCCAGCAGCCAGCATTAAGTGGAAACTAATTACTGGTGTCTCTTGGCTGCTGGGAGATACCCGCTGGTGGACACTGGAATCAAAACCCTCTGCCCAAGGAACCAGAACCACAGTGATCTAGGTCCTGAGTGAGTGAATAACTTGTTTAGCGCTGCAAATGCGAACTAAATCGCCTCAAGGCGATCCAGTGCCATCCAGTGTCGTCCTGATCCTTCAGAAGAGGTGGGTCTTACGTTTTTTCCTGAAGGCCCGATGGTTTTCCTCCATGCGGATGTTTGTGGGTAGAGCGTTACATGGCCGTGGTCCTTGGACTGCAAATCTTCGTTCTCCCTTCGATTTGTAGCGGGACTTGGGGATGTGGAGGAGGTTTTGGTTGGTTGATCAGAGAGCGCGATTGGGAGTGTTTTATTTTTTGCACCTGCGTGCCTGTCATAGGCCGAAGCGTGCATGCAAGGGTAACTCCATGGGATTCGGGAAGGCCTACTAGCCACCATGAATACAGGCAGGGGAGGGCTGGCTTTAGGCCTGGGGGGCAAGTCCAGTCAAGCGGCCTATTGAACCGCCGAATGAGCTCACCATCCATGGCCCACCTGGTTTTTCAATGCAGCCTCACCAGTGCCCATCGGTGCAGCCAACTCCAGTGCCCATCAATGCAGCCTGATCACTGGGGCAGGTTTTATGGGGTTCATGGGGGGGAGATGGGGGTCAGCTAGGGGTGTCAGGGTCTCTCACCTCAGTGATCTCAGCTCAGCAGGTCCTTGCACGCCACGGCCTCCTGGGGGGTAATACTCCTGGGGTCAAGTTGCAGCCAGCGCCCAGCCCTGTAGCCCTGTGTCCCGACTCCCTGGCACACACTGCCTCTGCCTGCTTCCAAGAATCCGGTCCCAGGGAGTTGTAGTTTCCTCTGCGCTGCTCTGTTTTGCACCCACCAGAAGCTTAAGCGTGGACTTCAACTCCTGGAATGCAACAGCTAGTGGTCAGCCGCTGTGGCCACGCCCCCCGGCTCGACTTCCTAGTGCAGAATAAAAAAGAAAATGGTAGAGGGCAGAGCAGGGGTGGACTGACAACCCATGGGACCCCCGGGCAATAGAAGATTATGGGGCCCCTGGGCTTACAGATAGTCACCACGCCAGGAGGCAGGGCAGCTAAAATCTCAGGATTTTCACATCAAAAGCATGTCGGTTTCGGACATAGCAGAGACAGATGTAATAAAAACAGATTTTTACATACTGTCCATGGTTTTATTGAGCCTGGCAAACCTGATGGGGCCCCTGTGAAGGACTTTTTGCCTATATGCTTCAGTTTAATTCTCCCTGCTAGTTTAATGCTGTGTGTGTTAGAGGTAAAAGGTGATTTCATGTGTGACTCATTCCCCTGCATAACAGACTGTTGAAATGTTAATGTCCCATCCCCAGCCAGCTCTCTATTTTAAAGGGTAATTGATCTATTGTGTGTGTGAAGAAGACCTGTGTTTACCCTTAAGAAATGTGTCTACAGGGTCGGCTCCAAAGTGTCTGCCTATAATCTGTATGGGAGCCCCCACTGTGTGAGGGGGGGGCGGAGATTGTCATTGTAACAGTTTGTAACTACATATAAGCTAGGTGTTGTACCCCCCTAATGGCATGGGGTGCCAGAAAGTCCCAATAATCAGTCCGCACCTGGGGCAGAGGATGCCGACCATTTTGAACATAAGTTAGAGTGGCATGGGAGGCAATTTCCACCCTGCCCCCCGGCCCAGCCCTCCCCTGAATACGGGAAAGGAGTGCAGAGAAACCTCCAAAGAAGACTGCAAAAATTGATAGATCAAAAAGTGATAGGATTTATATAGCACCAACAGTTTACACAGTGCTTTACAACATCGGGGCAAGACAAATCAATACAGGAGGAATCGGAGGGCCCTGCTCGTTGGAGCTTACAATTATGCTGCTATATATCAGATTTCACAGTTTAATAAAGTGGGATTTTACTTGCATAGTTTTTTTTTTCTTATTACTATAACACTATGAGCACCTTTATGAGCCTGCCTACTAATAAATATGACATCATAGTGGCTGATTCCACTCTGTGCTGTTACGGCTGTTGTACAAACTGATGAAACCCAAGGTGTGTTTTTGTAATGACATTACCCAAGTTTGTGTTCCATGGCCGGTTTCCGAACACCTAAAATAATACACCTGCACCCTCCGAAACGTATAGGCTTGTGTTGGCCTTTTATGGTTTGCCTGTCATTTTTGCTTTACATCACCACCTTTTTTTTACTGTTTACCTTCAGAACTGCCGCCTGCTTTGTTTTGCACACATCACATTTCTGTTCCCCAAAGTTTGCAGTATATCGCCGTTCACATTTAATGCGTTTGCAGAACTGTCTCTCTTTAAAAGACTTCTGTTCTACAAAGATTCCTGTAGAATATCTGACTTGGAGATGGGGGGGGGGGGGGGGGGGTTGGTTTTCCTTCACAAGTATAACGCAAAAAGCTTGTCAACCTGCCTATAATCGTGAAGAATGCCAGAAATCGGAGCCCGTAAATGACACATTCCAATGAGAACTGATGTCATATTTTCTTTTCTAGACCAAATATTTTCGCACTTGTCACTCTAATAGTCTTGAGGGAAAGCGAACAACATCACTGCGATTTTTTATTTTTTTTTATACATTTTCTTTGAATTATTAACCTCTTGCTGCCCATGCAACACAGAGGGTGGGCTTTAACCACTTAAGACCCGGACCTTTAGGCAGCTAAAGGACCCGGCCAGTTTTTGCAATTCGGCACTGCTTTTATTTAACTGACAATTGCGCGGTCGTGCGACGTGGCTCCCAAACAAAATTGGCGTCCTTTTTTCCCCACAAATGGAGCTTTCTTTTGGCGGTATTTGATCACCTCTGCGGTTTTCATTTTTTGCGCTATTAACAAAAATAGAGCGACAATTTTGAAAAAAATTCAATATTTTTTACTTTTTGCTATAATAAATATCCCCCAAAAAGATCTAAAAAAACTTTTTCAGTTTAGGCCGATACGTATTCTTCTACATATTTTTGGTAAAAAAAAAATCGCAACAAGCGTTTATTGATTTGGTTTGCGCAAAATTTATAGCGTTTACAAAATAGGGGATAGTTTTATTGCATTTTTATTAATTATTTATTTTTTACTACTAATGGCGGCGATCAGCGTTTTTTTTCGTGACTGCGACATTATGGCGGACACATCGGACAATTTTGACACATTTTTGGGACCATTGTCATTTTCACAGCAAAAAAATGCATTAAAAATGCATTGTTTACTGTGAAAATGACAATTGCACAAGGGGGGCGCTGAAGGGGTTAAGTGTGACCTCATCTCTGTTTCTAACTGTAGGGGGGTGTGGCCGTAGGTGTGATGTCATTGATTGTGTTTCCCTATAAAAGGGAACAGACGATCAATGACTGCGCCACAGTGAAGAACGGGGAAGTTGTGTTTACACACAGCTCTCCCCGTTCTTCAGCTCCGGGGACCCATCGCGGGACTCCAGCGGCAATTGAGTCCGCGAGTCCCGCGGCCACGGAGCTTCGGACCGGGTCGCGTGCACGCGCGAGACCCCACGGCTGGGCTTAAAGCGGGAGTTCACCCATTTAAAAAAAAAAAAAAAATCTCCCCTTAGCTTCCTGCTCGTTCGGTCTAGGGGAATCGGCTATTTATATTAAAATATGAGCAGTACTTACCCGTTTTCGAGCTGCATCTTCTTCCGTCGCTTCCGGGTATGGGTCTTCGGGAGCGGGCGTTCCTTCTTGATTGACATTCTTCCGAGAGGCTTCCGACGGTCGCATCCATCGCGTCACTCGTAGCCGAAAGAAGCCGAACGTCGGTGCGGCTCTATACTGCGCCTGCGCACCGACGTTCGGCTTCTTTCGGAAAATCGTGACGCGATGGATGCGACCGTCGGAAGCCTCTCGGAAGACTGTCAATCAAGAAGGAATGCCCGCTCCCGCAGCCCATACCCGGAAGCGACGGAGAGGATGCGTCTCGTAAACGGGTAAGTACTGCACATATTTTAAAATAAATAGCCGATTCCCCTAGACAAAACGAGCATGAATCTAAGGGGAAAATGTGTTCTCTATGGGTGAACCTCCGCTTTAAAGGGGAACGTACAGGTACGTTGATGTGCCATTCTGCCGACGTATATCGGCGTGAAGGGGTCCTTAAGTGGTTAACATCCATGTGCCACACATGGTTAGATCCATATAGATTTGGATACAGGCACAATTTCATTTTTTTTTTTTCAGGTATTTGCAAAAACATATTCGAGCCATAGTTATAAATGTATATAAAGCTTTAGATAATGGATATGGACTTAGGCCGGGTTCACACCTATGCAAATTGGGTGCGGCTTAACCACTTAAAGCGGATGTGCGCTGAAAAAAAAATATTAAAAGCCAGCAGCTACAAATACTGCAGCTGCTGACTTTTAATATCGGCACACTTACCTGTCCTGGAGTCCAGCGCCGTCTGCAGCAGAGGACGAGCGATCGCTCTTCACTCTGCTGTCCCCCCCCCCCCTCGCCATCCTCGGTGAGGGAACCAGAAAGTGAATCGCTCCTGCTTCACTGCCCGGTTCCCTACGGCGCATGCGCGAGTCGCGCTACGCCTGCCGATTGGCTCCCGCTGTGTACTGGGAGCCGAGTGTTCCCAGCACACAACGGGGGGACGAGAAGGTGACGTCATGCTCGCAGTCTGCCCGAGACTGTGTGGCCGGAAGTGGGTGCAAATACCTGTCTTTAGACAGGTATCTGCACCTCCCCTCCCCCTGAAAGGTGTCAAATGTGACACCGGAGGGGGGAGGGTTCAGATCAGCTGGAGTTTCACTTTAGGGTGGAGCTCCGCTTTAAGGACCGCCTAACGCAGCAGGGGCGGACTGACCATTGGGGCGTTGCTTCTGTTTTTACGTTCAGGAGACTGGATCAAAGCCGTGACACAAGGTGCCGGAAGCCACGGATTCATGGATCGGGTCTCCCGGTGTAACGGGAGGCCCAGTCAGAACGGCGGGAGGGGGGATGTCCCCTCCGGTATAACAACCGAGCGGCTTTTAGCCGCATCGGTTATGTCTCAATAGCCATTCGCCCGCTCTAAACAACTGCACCGGGATCATGCCTGCATCCCGTTATAACCCCCGAAAGCCGAGGCCGCATATATGCGTTTGCTCAGCGGGAAGGGGTTAAAGCTGCAACTTGGTTTTTGTTTTAATTTTATTCTGGTAGCATACAGAGCCAAAAGTATGAAAATGGTGCCCGTGTCCAGCACCTCTAGAACTGAATGTATTGAATGACAAGGGGTGCTGGAGAGTCTATTGATGACGACTGCTGTGGAATCTATAGTTCCTGGAGGGGATCTATTGTTGCTGGGTGTGGAACGTTATGTTGCTTGGGGGGTCAATCATTGCTGGCAAGGATCTACTGTTGAAGGAGGGGGTCTATTCTTTCTGGCTGCTAGGAGAATGCAGCGACATGTAGGATCTGCCCACTGATGGAGGGTGAAGAGGACCTGTGATGTCATTGAACCAAAGACCCATCAGGGGGGGACTTCACACGGGAATTCTTTTACCTACATTTGCCTGCAATGTCAGTGTATGCTGTGATTTATTGAATATACTGTATGTCCACCGTGTGTGCTCTCTTCCTTCATCTCATAGATTCTATGTCTCCTTTTTATATTTCAGGTAACTGTTATGGATGCAATGCACCCTTTTCCATACTACTGAAGAAGAGGGTATGTCCCTTTTATTTCCTTTATTGACCTGAACACATCATGTTTTTGTTTCTTTAGTACAGAAAAATGCCTGAAATCTAGTGAGCATCTAACTCGGGGACCTTGAAACCTTTTAGTATGAGGGCCACTTTGTATTGTTGGGCCGAAGAAACCCCCCCCCCCCCCTTACATCAGGGTACTCTTCAGTCAACTTATATGCTAGGATCCCCATTGGAGTCCTGCCTTACATCAGGGACTCCATCAGAGCCCCCTTATGTAGATGGCCCCCATCAGAGCCCCCTTATGTAGATGGCCCCCATCAGAGCCCCCTTATGTAGATGGCCCCCATCAGAGCCCCCTTATGTAGATGGCCCCCATCAGAGCCCCCTTATGTAGATGGCCCCCATCAGAGCCCCCTTATGTAGATGGTCCCCATCAGATTCCCTCCTTGCGTAGGTGGCCCCCATCAGATTCCCCCCTTGCGTAGGTGGCCCCCATCAGATTCCCTCCTTGCGTAGGTGGCCCCCATCAGATTCCCCCCTTGCGTAGGTGGCCCCCATCAGATTCCCCCCTTGCGTAGGTGGCCCCCATCAGATTCCCCCCTTGCGTAGGTGGCCCCCATCAGATTCCCCCCTTGCGTAGGTGGCCCCCATCAGATTCCCCCCTTGCGTAGGTGGCCCCCATCAGATTCCCCCCTTGCGTAGGTGGCCCCCATCAGATTCCCCCTTGCGTAGGTGGCCCCCATCAGATTCCCCCTTGCGTAGGTGGCCCCCATCAGATTCCCCCTTGCGTAGGTGGCCCCCATCAGATTCCCCCTTGCGTAGGTGGCCCCCATCAGATTCCTCCCTTGCGTAGGTGGCCCCCATCATATTCCTCCCTTGCGTAGGTGGCCCCCATCAGATTCCCTCCTTGCGTAGGTGGCCCCCATCAGATTCCCCCCTTGCGTAGGTGGCCCCCATCAGATTCCCCCCTTGCGTAGGTGGCCCCCATCTGATTCCCCCCTTGCGTAGGTGGCCCCCATCAGATTCCCCCCTTGTGTAGGTGGCCCCCATCAGATTCCCCCCTTGCGTAGGTGGCCCCCATCAGATTCCCCCTTGCGTAGGTGGCCCCCATCAGATTCCCCCTTGCGTAGGTGGCCCCCATCAGATTCCCCCTTGCGTAGGTGGCCCCCATCAGATTCCCCCTTGCGTAGGTGGCCCCCATCAGATTCCCCCCTTGTGTAGGTGGCCCCCATCAGATTCCCTCCTTGCGTAGGTGGCCCCCATCAGATTCCTCACTCGCGTAGGTGGCCCCCATCAGATTCCCTGCTTGCGTAGGTGGCTCCCATCAGATTCCCTCCTTGCGTAGGTGGCCCCCATCAGATTCCCTCCTTGCGTAGGTGGCCCCCATCAGATTCCCTCCCTTGCGTAGGTGGCCCCCATCATATTCCCCCCATCATATTCCCCCCTTGCTTAGGTGGCCCCCATCATATTCCCCCCTTGCGCATCATATTCCTCATGCATAGGTGGCCCCCATCATATTCCTCCCTTGCGTAGGTGGCCCCCATCATATTCCTCCCTTGCGTAGGTGGCCCCCATCATATTCCTCCCTTGCGTAGGTGGCCCCCATCATATTCCTCCCTTGCGTAGGTGGCCCCCATCATATTCCTCCCTTGCGTAGGTGGCCCCCATCATATTCCTCCCTTGCGTAGGTGGCCCCCATCATATTCCTCCCTTGCGTAGGTGGCCCCCATCATATTCCTCCCTTGCGTAGGTGGCCCCCATCAGATTCCCCCTTGCGTAGGTGGCCCCTATCAGATTCCCCCTTGCGTAGGTGGCCCCCATCAGATTCCTCCCTTGCGTAGGTGGCCCCCATCAGATTCCTCCCTTGCGTAGGTGGCCCCCATCAGATTCCTCCCTTGCGTAGGTGGCCCCCGTCAGATTCCCCCCTTGCGTAGGTGGCCCCCGTCAGATTCCCCCCTTGCGTAGGTGGCCCCCGTCAGATTCCCCCCTTGCGTAGGTGGCCCCCGTCAGATTCCCCCCTTGCGTAGGTGGCCCCCGTCAGATTCCCCCCTTGCGTAGGTGGCCCCCGTCAGATTCCCCCCTTGCGTAGGTGGCCCCCGTCAGATTCCCCCCTTGCGTAGGTGGCCCCCGTCAGATTCCCCCCTTGCGTAGGTGGCCCCCATCAGATTCCCCCCTTGCGTAGGTGGCCCCCATCATATTCCTCCCTTGCGTAGGTGGCCCCCATCAGATCCCTCCTTGCGTAGGTGGCCCCCATCAGATCCCTCCTTGCGTAGGTGGCCCCCATCAGATCCCTCCTTGCGTAGGTGGCCCCCATCAGATCCTCCTTGTGTAGGTGGCTCCCATCATATTCCTCCCTTGCGCAGGTGGCCCCCATTATATTCCTCCCTTGCGTAGGTGGCCCCCATCATATTCCTCCCTTGCGTAGGTGGCCCCCATCATATTCCTCCCTTGCGTAGGTGGCCCCCATCATATTCCTCCCTTGCGTAGGTGGCCCCCATCAGATCCTCCTTGCGTAGGTGGCTCCCATCATATTCCTCCCTTGCGTAGGTGGCCCCCATCAGATCCTCCTTGTGTAGGTGACCCCCATCATATTCCTCCTTTGCGTAGGTGGCTCCCATCATATTCCTCCCTTGCGTAGGTGGCCCCCATCAGATCCTCCTTGTGTAGGTGGCCCCCATCAGATTCCTCCCTTGCGTAGGTGGCCCCCATCAGATTTCTCCCTTGCGTAGGTGGCCCCCATCATATTCCTCCCTTGCGTAGGTGGCCCCCATCATATTCCTCCCTTGCGTAGGTGGCCCCCATCATATTCCTCCCTTGCGTAGGTGGCCCCCATCAGATCCTCCTTGTGTAGGTGGCCCCCATCAGATCCTCCTTGTGTAGGTGGCCCGCATCAGATCCTCCTTGTGTAGGTGGCCCCCATCATATTCCCCCTTTTTATATCCAGATTTCGTTATGTGTCCCCCTTGGGGAATAATTGAAGACCATAGGCAGGCTCTGCCAACCTTATTCCACAATCTGTGCACACTGTAGAAGGCCCAGGGGCGGTGGTTTGGAGATCCATGGTTTAACTAAATATTTTCTTTGTAGAGAAGATTTTTTTGTGTGTGTTTATATGAGTCACTTTAAAGCCCAACTGAACCTTTAGTTTAAATCCGCTAAATACATTCCAGGCACATTCGTTAGAAAGCAGCCACAGCCTGTAGCCATGGTGTGGGCCCTTTGCTCTCTGTGTAGAAGCAGTGGTCTCTCTTCGGAGGTCTGACACACCCACTGCTGGGCGAGAACCAGAGTTGTTCTAATCGACAAATTCATGATAAATGCTGATTAGTTTTAGCATGCTGGCAGGGGACAGGCTTTTCTGCTCAGGTCTTGGCTGCAAAGAGAGCAAACAACCTATTTTACGTCTTCTTCTCTTCTATGCGCGTGGAATGTAGGTGAATGATTTCAACCACATTGGAATTGAATTGGACTTTAAATGTCAGTGGTAAATGTTGGCTATGTTACTACTTTTTACGTCTCCTCCTCCCTTCCTTTACAGCGCTGCTGCAATAACTGTGGAAACAGCTTCTGTTCACGGTGTTGTTCATACAAAGTCCCCAAATCTGCTATGGGAGCCACAGGTGAGGCGTTTGTAAGAAACCACATCCTTCTGCTCCAAAAAAAAAAAAATCACTTGACCACACAAATTATTTTACTGTATTTGCATTATTATTATTGTCTTCCTTCTTTTAATCCTTATTTAAACCCGAGAGTGTGTATACTTACCTGTCGGCTTGGAAACCTGCGCATGCTCGAAATTACTTTGACGCATGCACGGTAGCTTCCTAGGCATACAGTTGTATTCAAATTTATTCAACCCCCCACTGAAATTGATTGTTTTGGCCAGTTTTACATTGATTTTGATCATTCAGTCATCCTGCTTACAATTAAATCAAAGAGGCACGTGTAGGTCAGACAAATATAACATAACATTTATAATGAAATTACCACAAATGTCTTTTCTGTGCTCACATCATTATCAGTTTTATTCAACCCCCAAGTGACATTCAATCTTAGTACTTAGTACAACATCCTTTTACAGTTATAACAGCTTTTAAACGTGAAGCATAGCTTGACACAAGTGTCTTGCAGCGATCTACGGGTATCTTTGCCCATTCGTCATGGGCAAAAGCCTCCAGTTCAGTCACATTCTTAGGCTTGCGCACTGCAACTGCTTTCTTTAAGTCCCACCAGAGGTTCTCAATCGTATTTAAGTCTGGTGACTGCGATGGCCACTCCAAAATGTTCCAGCCTTTAATCTGCAACCATGCTCTAGTGGACTTGGAGGTATGCTTGGGATCATTGTCCTGTTGAAAGGTCCAACGTCTCCCAAGCCTCAGGTTTGTGACGGACTGCATCACATTGTGATCCAATATCTCCTGGTACTGAAGAGAATTCATGGTACCTTGCACACGCTGAAGCTTCCATGTACCTGCAGAAGCAAAACAGCCCCAAAGCATGATTGACCCCCGCCATGCTTCACAGTAGGCAAGGTGTTCTTTTCATCATAGGCCTTGTTCTTCCTCCTCCAAACATAACGTTGATCCATGGGCCCAAACACTTCTAATTTTGTTTCATCAGTCCACAGAACACAATCCCAAAACTTCTGTGGTTTGCCCACATGACTTTTGGCATACTGCAGTCGACTCTTCTTATTCTTTGGAGACAGCAAGGGGGTGCGCCTGGGAGTTCTGGCATGGAGGCCTTCATTACGCAGTGTGCGCCGTATTGTCTGAGCAGAAACTCCAGTACCCACATCTGACAAATCTTTTGTCAGTTCCTCAGCAGTCACACGGGGACTTTTCTCCACTCTACGCTTCAGGTAGCGCACAGCAGTCGAAGTCAGCATCTTCTTTCTGCCACGACCAGGTAGCGTTTCAACAGTGCCCTTTGCCTTGAATTTGCGAATGATGCTTCCTATGGTGTCTCTTGGTATGTTTAACATCTTTGTAATCTTCTTATAGCCATTGCCCTTCCTGTGAAGAGTAATCACCTCTTCTCTTGTCTTCCTGGACCATTCTCTTGACCTCACCATGTTTGTAACCACACCAGTAAATGTCTAGAAGGAGCTGAGTATCACAGTCATTTTAAAGCTGCCTGATTGGTGCTTATTAGGCTTTATTGCTGCTCCCTGACATCCACAGGTGTTTTCAATACCTGATTGAAAACACTTCAATGAACCTCTGTTCTTCAAAGTGGTAGTCTTTAAGGGGTTGAATAATTGTGTAAATGAAGAATTCACAAAAGAAACATTTACTACTGTATTACAAAACCAATTGATGTCATTTTAGTTGCATTTGGTTCTTTAATAAGTCCTTGTAGGATTTCATTCTGAATCCAATTACAAATGTACACTAAATTCCCTAAAACCCTTTACAGCATTGGGGGGTTGAATAATTTTGAACACAACTGTAGGTAGGGTGCAGCAAGATGGTGGCGACGGCATCAAATGTGACGGGCGCATGCTCGTCGTACGCTATGACGTCACGGCGTTCTTGCCTTTCGCGAGAACCCCCGTTTTTTTTTTAAAGGAGAGTCTGTACACTCGGGCGGCAAGAGATTCTTCCCATGAATATCGTCGGGGAAAAACGTTTTTTTTCCTGACGAGATTCTTGCCCGTGTGTACAGGGCTTAAGGCCTTAATTCATGTCTTTTAGATCTGCTTGGAGTTCAGCTTGAAATGTGTGCAAATAGTCATTGGTCTGTACCCGTGGCGGCTGGTGCTCCATTTTTTTGGGGGACGCAAACACACCCCCAAACAACCCCCTCCCCCATCACTTGCTCGCAATAGGACCTACAGACAGGCAGATAGATGGACATGCAGATAGATAGACAGACAGTTAGATAAATAGACATGAAGATAGATAGATAAATAGACAGACAGACAGACATGTAGATAGACATGCAGATAGACAAACAGACAGATAAACAAACCTATAGATAAATAGATAGTCAGACATGTAGATATGCTGATAGATAAAAAGATAGATAAACATGAGGATGGATAGATAGATCGATAAACAGATATGCAGATGGATAAATAGATAAACAGACAGATGGATAAATAGATATGAAGATAGATAGATAGATAGACATGCAGATAAATAGATAGACATGTAGATAGATGGATAAACAGACAAGCAGATAGATAGACAGATAGTTGGATAAATAGACATGCAGGTAGATAAATAGATAGACATGCAAATAGATAAACATATAGACAGTTTAGATAGATGAGTAGATATGCAGATAGATAAATAGATAGACAGACATGAAGATAGATAGATAGATAGATAGATAGATAGATAGATAGATAGATAGATAAGCAGACAGATAGTTAGAAAAATAGATAGACATGCAGATAAATAGACAGACAGACATGCAGCTAGACAAACGGACAGTTAAATAGACAGACATATAGATAGATAGTCCGACATGTAGATATGCTGATAGATAAAAAGATAGATAGACATGAAGATGAATAGATAGATCGATAAACAGACATGCAGATAGATAAACAGACAGATGGATAAATAGATATGTAGATAGACATGCAAATAGATAAATAGACAGACATGCAGATAGGTAGATAGATAGATAAACAGACATGCAGATAGATATGCAGATAGATGGATAAATGGAGATGAAGATAGATAGATAAACATACAGATAGTTGGATAAATAGACATGCAGATAGATAAACAGATAGACAGATGTAGATAGATGGGTAGATATGCAGATTGCTAGATGGATAAACAGACAGATAGATAAATGGACATGAAGATAGATAGACATGCAGATAGATAAATAGACAGACATGTAGATAGATATATATGTAGATAGATAGATTGATAGATAGATAAACAGACAGATAGTTAGAAAAATAGATAGACATGCAGTTAGATAAATAAATAGATAGATATATCTTTTTTTTAAAGGACCTTTTAAAAAGAAAAACATTTTGTGAGTAGCATGGGGAGGGGGGGAGGGGACACCCCCTATTGATGGGCCGTACCGGTCTGTACAAACGTATACACTGACACTACTTCTGTACCTTTGTTTCATTCCAGCTCCGGATGCACAGAAAGAAACGGTGTTTGTATGCGCGCCCTGCAACCAGGCATTGAGTAAATAGGATCTTTGCGTTCTCCACGAACCCTTCTCATGAAATGCGCCACTAGTACCAGGATTCGGAGATGGACACTCTCTGGCGTGGGAGGGGTGTACACCCGATATCTTCATGTCTTTGATCTATTCCTTTGTTCTGTCTACATGCTGTACATCTGTATAAATGTATATTGTATAAAACCCAGAAGTTATCTGTTTTATATAGAAAATTATCTTCTGTACATTTCTATGACATGGACCTGCTGTAAGAAGCTTTTTTTAAATACTTGAAGCAGCCCAGAGGGCTCCTTGCATATTGGGGCATTTAGTTGTAGTGTTCAGTTGCAGTGCACCTGGGGGAAAGGAAGGACAGGCGCAGCTCTCAGTTGCATTGCACCTTAGAGGGGCAATGGGGGGCAGGTGCAGCATTCAGTTGACATGCACCCTGGGTGGGGGGGGGGGGGGCAGGTGCAGCATTCAGTTGCCATGTACCCGGGGGAAAGGAAGGACAGGCGCAGCTCTCGGTTGCATTGCACCTGGGAGGGGCAATGGGGGGCAGGTGCAGCATTCAGTTGACATGCACCCTGGGGGGGGGGGGGGTGCAGGTTCAGCATTCAGTTGACATGCACCCTGGGGGGGGGGGTGCAGGTTCAGCATTCAGTTGCAGTGCACCCGGGGGAAAGGAAGGACAGGTGCAGCTCTCAGTTGCATTGCACCTGGGAGGGGCAATGGAGGGCAGGTGCAGCATTCAGTTGACATGCACCCTGGGGGCGGGGCAGGTTCAGCATTCAGTTGCAGTGCACCCGGGGGAAAGGAAGGACAGGTGCAGCTCTCAGTTGCATTGCACCTGGGAGGGGCAATGGGGGGCAGGTGCAGCATTCAGTTGACATGCACCCTGGGTGGGTGGGGGGCAGGTGCAGCATTCAGTTGCCGTACACCCGGGGGAAAGGAAGGACAGGCGCAGCTCTCAGTTGCATTGCACCTGGGAGGGGCAATGGGGGGCAGGTGCAGCATTCAGTTGACATGCACCCTGGGTGGGGGGCAGGGCAGGTGCAGCATTCAGTTGCAGTGCACCCGGGGGAAAGGAAGGACAGGTACACAGCGTTCAGTTGCAATGCTGGATGATACACCTGTCCCTCCAACAACCCCCCCTTCCCTTGTATACACCTGAATGCCCCAGTGTGCAGGGGGCCTTATATAAATAAAGATGGATGAGTCTGCATTATAGTCAGTGACCTCCTCCCACTATGGAGTAATGTGCTTTGTCATCACAGTATTTAAATTAAACCACAAATGAGATAAGTCGGCACACATTACATTTAGAAAACGAGTCGTGGTATTGGCTGAAGGCCTTTATTATCTGGAATGGCGCGTTTATTGAATTTACGCTCGCCGCCTCATCCTCACCCATTGTGACATCACTGCCAGTGAATAGCTGCACGCCGTGTACTCAGATATATTGTCATTGGAACAGATGTCGCCTGCCAGGCGCCGCCCAAGGGGCAGATGGCGCAAAACCTTATTTATTGATCAGAATTTTTTGTGTTTTTTTTAGTTTTTCATTTTATAACATGAAATATTGTATTTAGGATGCAAAGTATAACTAAGTTGTTGTTGTTTTTTTTTTCACGCATTGGTGAAATATATATATATATATATATATATATATATATATATATATATCTATATATATATATATATATATATATATATATATATATATATCTCTTGTTGCTGATTTTGAAGGTACATATCCTCTTCAGATGACCAGAACAATAGCGGTTCTACACCGGGGCACAATTCTGGAGATTTTTGTTGTTGCTGCTGGTTCTGGTGGGGAAATCTGCCGCCGAGAATATGTCCGATTACTGAACAGGTGACACATAAATGGAACCCCTGTCTATGCATTTCGGGCCTCTGCACTGATCTGGACTTCAGTTAGAGGTTACCAGATCTACAGTATGAAAGCCAGGGACACTCTAATGCCCATGACTACTTTTAACCACACCCACAAAATTGCCCCCCCCCCCCCTCCATTTGAACACACCCTCAAACTAATGCTCACAAACTTTTGGGACCAGAGGGAAAACATTCAGGCTCTGTTCACACCTAGGCGTTTTTGGGCGTTTTTTTTCTGCTGTAAGCCTCGGCTCTAAAAATGCCCAACAAGACAAATCCCATTCATTTAAATTTGAAGCAAAACGCCTGAAGCTCAAAAAAGTACAGGAGCTTCTTTTTTGGCAGATTACAGGCGTTTCTGCTTCTTACATTTTGCCTTTTGACCTGTACAAAAACGCTGCTTAAAAAACAAAGGGCCAGATTCAGGTACATTAGCGCCGGTGTAACGTAAGCCGTTTACGTTACACCGCCGCAAGTTTTCAGTTTTAGTGCCCGATCCACAAAGCACTTACCTGGAAACTTGCGGCGGTGTATCGTAAATACGTCCCGGCGCAAGGCGGTCCAAATCGAATGGGCGGCTAACATTTAAATTAGGCGCGCTCCCGCGCCGGACCTACTGCGCATGCTCCGTTTCTTAACTCCCGCCGTGCTTTGCGCAAAGTGACGTCATTTTTTTGAACGGCGACGGGCATAGCGTACTTCCGTATTCCCGGACGTGTTACGCAAACGACGTTAAATTTTAAATTTCGACGCGGGAACGACGGCCATACTTTAGACAGCAATACGATTGCTGACTAAAGTTAAGGCACCCAAAACGACGACTAACTTTGCGACGGGAAACTAGACTAGCGGCGACGTAGCTAACGCGAAAAACCGTCATGGATCGCCGTAACTCCTAATTTGCATATCCAACGCTGGTTTACGACGCAAACTCCCCCCAGCGGTGGCCGCGGTACTGCATCCTAAGATCCGACAGTGTAAAACAATTACACCTGTCAGATCTTAGGGATATCTATGCGTAACTGATTCTATGGATCAGTCGCATAGATAGAAACAGATACGACGGAGTATATGAGATACTCCGTCGTATCTCCTTTGTGAATCTGGGCCAAAGCGCCTAGGTGTGAACAGAGCCCCAAGGTAAATCGACAAAATAAACAGTTTAAATAAGAGGCACTGAAATAGGCATGGATAGTCAGGAGGGAGGCCATGATGGTATCTGCAGAGTGCCTAGCGTGCCACCCACCAAAAACCTGGAGTGGCCAATAAGGTGGGAGTCGCTTCACATGGTCAGGGGTTGTAGTGTGATAGAGTAACCTAGGCTCCATCATTGTTAATCCCCAGCACCAGAGGAAGTGCCCACAGTAGCAGCCCCCATGTCTTCTTTCTTCTGTCCCCTCTATTTGATGTGGACCCTCCAGAACCCCCCTCCATGCACCCTGCATCCCCCAGAGTCCCCCCTATATACTCTGCGTCCCCCCTATACACCCTGCATCCTCCAGAGTCCCCTCCATTTACCATGCATCCTCTAGAGTCCCCCTATACTCCCTGCATTCTCCAGAGTCCCCCCCATATACCCTACTTCAACTGGGGTTCCCCCCAAACCCCTATCTCCCACCCCAGTAGGCAGTGTCCTATATTTTGTGTGTCAGGCCCTTGATTCAGTAAATTGAAATTCTGAGTCTGGTGACAGGTTCCCTTTTAGATCACCATTGTCAGTTCTCCATGTCTTTGTCAGGTAATTGAAATAAAATATAAGCTTTTTAAAAAAGACGCTCTGGAATGGTGCGGATCTCTGTATGGACTCTAGGAGAAGATATGACACCACTGGGTATAGCTGAAAAGCCAGTTTCACATCTTTGTTGACTATTAAAGTGTTGTAAAGGCTCAAGGCTTTTTTACCTTCATGCATGAAGGTAAAAAAAAACTTCTATGTGTAGCAGCCCCCCTAATAATTACCTTACCTGAGCCCCATCTCGATCCAGCACGGGAGAGCCTCGTGCCTCCGGAGATTCTCCCCCCTCATTGGCTGAGATAGCAGCCATTGGCTCCCTCTGCTGTCAATCACAGCCAGTGATGAGAGGGGGCGGGGCTGAGCCACGGCTCTGTATGTGAATGGACACGTGAACGAGTCTGCTTGGGTGCCCCCATTGCAAGCTGCTTGCTCTGGGGGGGGAGGCCAAGTGCGTGGGTGGGGGACCCGAGAAGAGGAGGAACAGGAGGCTGCTCTGAGCACAGTTCATATTTTTCATTGCTTGTCCTAAAGCCCATACAGAGATCCGCACCTTTCCGGAGCCTCTTTTTTATAATGCTTATATTTTATTTCGATTAATTACACAGAGCAGGTGAGTATCAGATGTGTTTTTGTTTTTTTAAACAAGAAAATCTTTACTATCACTTTAATATTTTCTTTTTTTTTTGTTACACTTTAGTTCTACTCCAAGAAATAAAAGTATCTGAGCACCACAAACCGAAAATGCTTAGTTAATTGATTTTTTTTTTTAATCATTCAAAGCAAACTCACATATATATCCATTTCTCCATGCTTTATTTTGTTGAAAAACACTCAGGCCCAGATCCACGAAGAACTTACGGCAGCGTATCTATTGATACGCCGCGTAAGTTCTACGATGCTCCGGCGTATCTTGTTTTGTATTCACAAAGATACGCCAGAATGTGGGCTAGATACGACTGACGTACGTCTTAGAACGCCATCGGATCTTAGGTGCATATTTACGCTGGCCGCTAGGTGGCGCTTCTGTTGATTTCCGCGTAAAGTATGCAAATTAGCTAGATACGTAGATTCTCAAACGTCCGTCCGCCCGGCGCATTTTTTTACGTCGTTTGCGTAAGACTTTTTCCGGCGTATAGTTACCCCTGCTCTATGAGGCGTACACAATGTTAAGTATGGACGTCGGGCCAGCGGCAAATTTTTTACGTTTTACGTCGTTTGCGTAAAACGTTTGCGAATAGGGCTTTGCGTAAATCACGTCGTCTAGGCATTGAACGGGCGTAATTTAATTTGAAAATTCGACGTGATACTGAGCATTCGCCGTTCGAAAAAAGCGTCCTTTACGTGGGGTCATGCTTAGTTTACATAAAACACGCCCCCCTGTTCCTCATTTGATTTAGGCGCGCTTACGCCGGCACATTTACGCTACGCCGCCGTAACTTTAGACGCAAGTGCTTTGTGAATAGAGCACTTGCCTCTCAAAGTTGCGGCGGCGTAGCGTAACTACGATACGCTACGCCTGCTTAAAATTACCCCTATCGACGTGGATCTGGCCCTCAGCTAGCATTTCTAGCCCTGGCCATCTTGAGTAAGGGCATATACTTCCTTGAATCCATTTGCCCTTAGCTCAGACGTGTGTAGGAGGCTAAGAAAACCCCTCCTACCAGGAAGTTTCCTGGGATGTATGACATCATTTTGGCCTAGGCCAGAAACCAGGAAGTAACTGAAATGTAATGTATATATACAATTAGTAAATATAATCTACCTTCCTATCTATTTACTAATACTAGCAGCATAAGGATCATACAGAGTTCATGCCGATAGAGAGTTTAGATCCATGTAAAGTGGATTCCTTCTTATCTTTGCTGCCTATGTCTGTGGCTCTGCCCATGTACAGGTGACCTCTGTTCCCAGCCCTGGTTGTGACAAGTTTCCTTATTTAGTTACAGTTGCTTCTTCTTCTTTTTCACTAAAAATAAATAAATACTTTGGGCTATGTGCAATGGTTGCTGGTGAATAGCTCCGTAATCTTTGTTGCCTTTTGTAAAGTGACCTAAGGATTTATGGCATCTCATTATTTAATGCTGACACCCCCTCTGTGGCTGGTGGTGTGTTAAGCTTGATAAGTAAAAGTGTTGTGTTTTATTAAAAAGAAAAATGCAGAGGTATTTATCTTGTAAACCTGCATATATACGTTTGCGCTGTGCATTTGAAGGTTGCTAGGCTACTTTCTCTACAGTTCGGATGCTCTTTATTCGCAAGAAAGAGTTATATATGGGAAATACCACAATATGGCCACTAGATGGAGCTGTGATGATCATAGAAAATATTTTTAACTATGATTGTTAGCACCATCTAGTGGCCATAATAATATTTTCCTGATTTCATGCTATTTTCTAAGAAAGAAGAACATCCGACCTGGAGAAGAAATAGCCTAGTAACGTTGAATTTTGTCCCATTGGCACAGAAGAAATGTACATGCTAGATTCACAAGGGTAAGTAGCTTTGCAGGTCAGATGTTCTTCACCCATAGGAATAGATTGGTTCGGGAAGATAAAGCAGAAGATCATAAAAAAATACTTACGTACAGTGGAACCTCGGATTGCGAGTAACGCGGTTACCGAGCGTTTCCACAATACGCACACTGTATTTTTAAAAATCGTAACTCGGTTTGGGAGTGTTTCGCAAAACGAGCATGATTCAGTCCAAAGCGGTGTGCAGTACCGAGTTTGGCCTGTGGTGGGGGGGGCGCCGGCGCCGTTCGAAAATGCACAGAAAGGCCCGAGAACAGCTTGGCTGACCTCGGGGGCAAAGTCTCTCTGAGGTTTCCCGAGGTCAGCCGAGGTGTCCTCGGGCCGTTTCTGAGACTCTTTGGCGCCCCCCCCATTCTCTGGCCGCATGCGGTATTGCATCCCATTAGTCAATGCGTTAAAAAATTATTTTAGTTTCCATTGACTTCAATGGGGAAACTCGCTTTGATATGCGAGTACTTTGGATTACGAGCATTCTCCTGGAATGGATTATGCTTGTAATCCGAGTTTCCACTGTACTATGATTGTTGGCACCATCTAGTGGCCATAATACTATATTTTCCTCATTCTATCTATTTTGTATGATTGAAAAACATCCAACCTGTTGGGGGGGGGGGGGGTAATTTTTATTTTTTTTTTTGCCGGAAGTTTCATAGGATGCAAAGCTCTGTGGGTACACCCCAAAGTGTATCGGAAGCCAGATTTTTGTTTCTTTTAGTTTTGTATGGAGTGGTGAAGGGTTAGAACCCCTGTCAGGGTTTAATGGCTGCCTGGGATAGAGTGGTTTTCCTACACTTCCTGGTGGCACGGGGGGGGGGGGTTTCTAAGCATTCCCTGCTCTATAAAAAGTAGAAAAACCCAAAAAATCTGGGGTTTAGATACACATGAAAGCTTGATCACAATGTATAGAGACTACTACACTGGATTTCTTCGGTCCTCCGTTCATGCCTTAGTACCGGCATGTTAGATGGAACTAACATTTCTCTTGTGTGTATATTTATATGTATTTATATCTAGAAAAATAAAAATCTGCAATACATACTGTGGCTGTTAAGAATGTGTGTCATCTTGTGTGTGTGTGTGTGGGGGGGGGGGGGGGGTTTAAATTTAAAAATTGGATCTTGAACCTTAAACACACTTTTATAATGTCAATGGAATCTGATATGGCAGGGTACCCTAGTGTCAGAAAATGCACACAGGTCCATAGCTCCGCTCAAGACTTGGCTTCTCAAACATGGACATCCCGGCTGTTGGCTATTGTAGTCCTTCTCCACTCTCCAATAAGAATAGGAAAGCATGTCAGCCACACTCCACTTGGCTCCCCAATGAATTGACTGCATACAGCAATGTCTCCACCCAAAAACAAAACTCCCTCGACGCGTTTCGCCATTCGTGAAACGCGTCGAGTGAGGTTGGTTTTTGGGTGAAGACATTACTGTATGCAGTCAATTAATTGATTATTAAAAAATACTGCTAGAGAAGCTAAATGGAGTGCAGGTGACATTCTTTCATGTTCTTAAGAGGGGGTACCCTATTGTGTTTTATATTTTATTTTCTCAAACAACTTTTCATATTCAAGAATCTTCCACATTTATTCCTGTTTCACCCCCCAGGGCCGCCATCAGGAAATATGGGGCCCCTTACACCACAGCTTCATTCATGGGCCCCCTGGAGCAGAGAACCGGGGGGGGTGCTGCCGCCTTAAATTGATAAGGGGGTGCTGCTGCCGCAAATTGAGGATAGGGGGGCTTTGGTTGCTGAAGAATAAAAAAAAGAGAGGGGTTTGCCCTGGGGACCTTTTGGGCCCCTTACAAAAAAAGAAATAAAAATTATAAAAAAAAAGGGGGGGTAGCCATCCGGGGACCTCTGGGCCCTTTAATAAAAATAAAAAAATACATACAAAATGTTTTAATTTTTATAAAAAAAAAAAAAAAGGGGGGGGGTGTTGCCAAAGGGGGGGGAGGGGGTGTTCCATCCTTCTAAGGGGTCGCACACCTTAGAAGGAGGAACACTTCCAGCACGGTTCAGACTTCGGGCACCAAGGGGTCCGGATGAGATCCGAGTCGCACACCTTAGAAGGAGGAACACTTCCAGTACGGTTCAGACTTCGGGCACCAAGGGGTCCGGATGAGATCCGAGTCGCACACCTTAGAAGGAACACTTCCAGCATGGTTCAGACTTCGGGCACCGAGGGGTCCGGATGAGATCCGAGTCGCACACCTTAGAAGGAACACTTCCAGCATGGTTCAGACTTCGGGCACCAAGGGGTCCGGATGAGATCCGAGTCGCACCCCTTAGAAGGAGGAACACTTCCAGCACGGTTCAGACTTCGGGCACCAAGGGGTCCGGATGAGATCCGAGTCGCACACCTTAGAAGGAGGAACACTTCCAGTACGGTTCAGACTTCGGGCACCAAGGGGTCCGGATGAGATCCGAGTCGCACACCTTAGAAGGAACACTTCCAGCATGGTTCAGACTTCGGGCACCGAGGGGTCCGGATGAGATCCGAGTCGCACACCTTAGAAGGAACACTTCCAGCATGGTTCAGACTTCGGGCACCAAGGGGTCCGGATGAGATCCGAGTCGCACACCTTAGAAGGAACACTTCCAGCATGGTTCAGACTTCGGGCACCGAGGGGTCCGGATGAGATCCGAGTCGCACACCTTAGAAGGAACACTTCCAGCACGGTTCAGACTTCGGGCACCAAGGGGTCCGGATGAGATCCGAGTCGCACACCTTAGAAGGAGGAACACTCCCAGCACGGTTCAGACTTCGGGCACCAAGGGGTCCGGATGAGATCCGAGTGGCACACCTTAGAAGGAGGAACACTCCCAGCACGGTTCAGACTTCAGGCACCAAGGGGTCCGGATGAGATCCGAGTCGCACCCCTTAGAAGGAGGAACACTTCCAGCACGGTTCAGACTTCGGGCACCAAGGGGTCCGGATGAGATCCGAGTCGCACACCTTAGAAGGAGGAACACTTCCAGTACGGTTCAGACTTCGGGCACCAAGGGGTCCGGATGAGATCCGAGTCGCACACCTTAGAAGGAACACTTCCAGCATGGTTCAGACTTCGGGCACCGAGGGGTCCGGATGAGATCCGAGTCGCACACCTTAGAAGGAACACTTCCAGCATGGTTCAGACTTCGGGCACCAAGGGGTCCGGATGAGATCCGAGTCGCACACCTTAGAAGGAACACTTCCAGCATGGTTCAGACTTCGGGCACCGAGGGGTCCGGATGAGATCCGAGTCGCACACCTTAGAAGGAACACTTCCAGCACGGTTCAGACTTCGGGCACCAAGGGGTCCGGATGAGATCCGAGTCGCACACCTTAGAAGGAGGAACACTCCCAGCACGGTTCAGACTTCGGGCACCAAGGGGTCCGGATGAGATCCGAGTGGCACACCTTAGAAGGAGGAACACTCCCAGCACGGTTCAGACTTCGGGCACCGAGGGGTCCGGATGAGATCCGAGTGGCACACCTTAGAAGGAGGAACGCTTCCAGCACGTTTCAGACTTCGGGCACCAAGGGGTCCGGATGAGATCCGAGTCGCACACCTTAGAAGGAACACTTCCAGCATGGTTCAGACTTCGGGCACCAAGGGGTCCGGATGAGATCCGAGTCGAACACCTTAGAAGGAACACTTCCAGTACGGTTCAGACTTCGGGCACCGAGGGGTCCGGATGAGATCCGAGTCGCACACCTTAGAAGGAACACTTCCAGTACGGTTCAGACTTCGGGCACCAAGGGGTCCGGATGAGATCCGAGTCGCACACCTTAGAAGGAGGAACACTCCCAGCACGGTTCAGACTTCGGGCACCGAGGGGTCCGGATGAGATCCGAGTGGCACACCTTAGAAGGAGGAACGCTTCCAGCACGTTTCAGACTTCGGGCACCAAGGGGTCCGGATGAGATCCGAGTCGAACACCTTAGAAGGAACACTTCCAGTACGGTTCAGACTTCGGGCACCGAGGGGTCCGGATGAGATCCGAGTCGCACACCTTAGAAGGAACACTTCCAGTACGGTTCAGACTTCGGGCACCAAGGGGTCCGGATGAGATCCGAGTCGCACACCTTAGAAGGAGGAACACTCCCAGCACGGTTCAGACTTCAGGCACCAAGGGGTCCGGATGAGATCCGAGTCGCACACCTTAGAAGGAACACTTCCAGTACGGTTCAGACTTCAGGCACCAAGGGGTCCGGATGAGATCCGAGTCGCACACCTTAGAAGGAACACTTCCAGTACGGTTCAGACTTCGGGCACCAAGGGGTCCGGATGAGATCCGAGTCGCACACCTTAGAAGGAGGAACACTTCCAGTACGGTCCAGACTTCGGGCACCAAGGGGTCCGGATGAGATCCGAGTCGAACACCTTAGAAGGAACACTTCCAGTACGGTTCAGACTTCGGGCACCGAGGGGTCCGGATGAGATCCGAGTCGCACACCTTAGAAGGAACACTTCCAGCATGGTTCAGACTTCGGGCACCAAGGGGTCCGGATGAGATCCGAGTGGCACACCTTAGAAGGAGGAACGCTTCCAGCACGTTTCAGACTTCGGGCACCAAGGGGTCCGGATGAGATCCGAGTCGCACGGTTCAGACTTCAGGCACCAAGGGGTCCGGATGAGATCCGAGTCGCACACCTTAGAAGGAACACTTCCAGCATGGTTCAGACTTCGGGCACCAAGGACGGCCACAAATATAAGTGGGAAAACGGAAAACTGCATTGAAATATTGTTCTTTGCTTCGGTGTGAGAATTAAGTTCTGTGCATCATCCAAACATTTAACAAGAAGTTCCCCTCGCCTGCCAAACATCTACCTACTTGGCAGACGGAGAAAACAACGACTATAATTTCGTGTTATTGGCGCCATAAGATAATAAAAATGCTGTTTACTGGGCATTGGTGAGAAGGAGAAGCTATAAAGAATTTCCCATAGACACCAATTATGCGCTATTTAGGCCGGCCCTTCTGTTTGCTGCACCTGCGTGACGGAACCGAGAGCCAAGAGGAACAGCTGGACCCAAAACTTTCCTGTGTTCCTCCTTTATGCTTGCCTTGTTTAGAATAGGTGCGGGGAAGGGAACATTTTTTTTTTTTTTAGTAAATTATGGGGCACAAGTGGACTGGAACCTTCGGGTTATGCTACTGCCTTCAGGAGATCGGACAGCAGCAAACAAACTAGAAGGACAGCCCAATATAGCCGCCAGAGGCGGCTCTCTAATTAGGCAAATTAACCACTTAAGCCCCGGACCAAAATGCAGGTAAAAGACCAGGCCCCTTTTTGCGATTCGGCACTGCGTCGCTTTAACTGACAATTGCGCGGTCGTGCGACGTGGCTCCCAAACAAAATGGGCTTCCTTTTTTTTCCCACAAATAGAGCTTTCTTTTGGTGGTATTTGATCACCTCTGTGGTTTTTATTTTTTGCGCTATAAACAAAAATAGAGCGAAATTTTGAAAAAAATTTAATATTTTTTACTTTTTGCTATAATAAATATCCCCCAAAAACATATTTAACAATTTTTTTCCTCAGTTTAGGCCGATACGTATTCTTCTACCTATTTTTGGAAAAAAAAATTGCAATAAGCGTTTATCGATTGGTTTGCGCAAAATGTATAGCGTTTACAAAATAGGGGATAGTTTTATCGCATTTTTATAAAAAAATATTTTTTTACTACTAATGGCGGCGATCAGCGATTCTTTTCGTGACTGCGACATTATGGCGGACACTTCGGACAATTTTGACACATTTTTGGAACCATTGTCATTTTCACAGCAAAAAATGCATTAAAAATGCATTGTTTACTGTGAAAATGACAGTTGCAGTTTGGGAGTTAACCACAGGGGGCGCTGAAGGGGTTAAGTGTGACCTAATTTGTGTTTACAACTGTAGGGGTGTGTGGCTGTAGGATTGACGTCATCGATTGTGTATCCCTTTAAAAGGGATGATACGATCGATGCAGCCGCCACAGTGAAGAACGGGGAAGCCGTGTTTACATACGGCTCTCCCCGTTCTTCAGCTCCGGTGACCGATCGCGGGACCCCCGCAGCGATCGGGTCCGGCGGTCCCGGAGCTTCGGACCGGGTCACGGGAGCGCGCCCGCGACCTACGGCTGGGTACATGTACAGGACGTTCCTGTACGTACATCTGCCCAGCCGTGCCATTCTGCTGACGTACATATGCAGGAGGCGGTCCTTAAGTGGTAAAGCGGCCGCCTAAGGCCTCGCACTCTCAGGGGCATCGCGGCCACCAAATTTGCCTGTGCTCGATCACTAATGTGGACTGACCAACTGGCTCCAGGGGCCATCTGTAAAAGGCGCACCGGGCGGACCGCAAGTCCATGTGGGGCCCTAAAGCAGCTGAGCTGCTCCTTCAGCCCACGCCGCTCACCTGGCCTCTCCACGTCTGGCCGGCTGCCTATTCGGGTCAGGAGTCGGGCCAGGTGGCGGAAACTATCCAGATGCCCTGTGACTGTCTGTGAAGGGGAGGTAGGAGCTCCGGTGGATGGATCACATCCCAAGGCTTGGCCGACCGCACAGAGAGAAAGTGAGTGCCCAGGCCCTGTGTGCCTGGATAGGAGGAGTGGGGGCCTCGTGTCTAAATTTTGCCTAAGGCCTCACAAAGCCTAGAGCTGCCTCTGATAGCCGCTTCCAGCCAGTCTCGGCTTTGTAGCAAGCAATAAGAGTGGATCATAAGAAACAGAGGAGAGACCTGTGTCCTTTAACCACTTCAGCCCCGGGACCATTTGGCTGCCAAATGACCGGGCCACTTTTTTGCGATTCGGCACTGCGTCGCTTTAACTGACAATTGCGCGGTCGTGCGACACGGCTCCCAAACAAAATTAACGTCCTTTTCCCCCCCACAAGTAGAGCTTTCTTTTGGTGGTATTTGCGGTTTTTATTTTTTGCGCTCTAAACAAAAATTGAGCGACAATTTTGAAAAAAATTCAATATTTTTTACTTTTTGCTATAATAAATATCCCCCAAAAATATATAAAAAAAAAATTTTTTCCCTCAGTTTAGGCCGATACGTATTCTTCTACATATTTTTGGTAAAAAATTAAATCGCAGTAAGCGTTTATTGATTGGTTTGCGCAAAAGTTATAGCGTTTACAAAATAGGGGGTAGTTTTATGGCATTTTTATTAATATTTTTTTTTATTAGAAATGGCGGCGATCTGCGATTTTTATCGTGACTGCGACATTACGGCGGACACATCGGACACTTTTGACGCTATTTTGGGACCGTTGTCATTTATACAGTGATCAGTGCTATAAAAATGCACTGATTACTGTGTAAATGACACTGGCAGGGAAGGGGTTAAACACTAGGGGGCGATGAAGGGGTTAAGAGTGTCCTAGAGAGTGATTCTAACTGTGTGGGGGCTGGGCTACCAGCAACACAACAGTGATCACTGCTCCCGAAGACAGGGAGCAGTAGATCAGTGTCCTGTCACTAGGCAGAACAGGGAGATGCCTTGTTTACATAGGCATCCCCCTGTCCCGCAGCTCCGCGGTGGGCTAAGGCGCCCGCACGGCAGGAATTTCAACGCAACGTATCTGTACGTTGCTTTGCGCACAGGACCCATTCTGCCGACGTATATCTACTGGCGGCAGTCGGCAAGTGGTTAAAAAGGGCATCTGCCCAAGATTTTTCCTGCATGGAATCTCTGCAGGTCTGCATTTCTGTTTAATGGATTCTCTGCATATGCAACAAAGGGAAAACCATTCTGGATACTTGGCAAATGGTATCCACTAGACCAGGGGTCTCCAAATTGTGGCCCGGGGGCCAAATGTGGCCCTTTGCTTGCCTTTATCTGGTCCTTGGGGCACTATTCTACCAACTGACACCAATGATGATGCTGTCGGGGTACCAGTTCTATTTCGGACAGAATTGTGCGCGGTACAGCGGCGCACCATGTGCACGGGCGCGCGCACGCGGCAGCCCTGGGACCAATCAGAGGCCTGACGGCCCTATTTAAACCAGCACTTTCCCCTGGACAGGTTGCTGGTTTGTCATCAGCTTTAGTGTGTTTACCTGTTGCCACATCACCTTGCTTTGACCCGGACTTCCTGACGACTCTCCTCTCACCCGGAACTTCTGGCCCTTTGGCTTATGTACCTTGGATTGCTGCTGTCTCCTGCCCTTTGACCCTGGCCTGTATCAGTGTCAGTGGATGCATTATTAACCCTGACCTCTACACTGCACACCGACTACTACACACTGACCACTGCACACCGACCACTACACACCGACCACTACACACCGACCACTACACACCGACCACTACACACCGACCACTACACACCGACCACTACACACTGACCACTACACACTGACCACTACACACCGACCACTACACACCGACCAGTACACTGCACACTACACACTGACCACTACACACTGACCACTGCACACCGACCACTACACTGCACACCGACCACTACACACCGACCACTACACACTGACCACTACACACTGACCACTACACACCGACCAGTACACTGCACACTACACACTGACCACTACACACTGACCACTACACACCGACCAGTAGACACCGACCAGTACACTGCACACTACACACTGACCACTACACACTGACCACTGCACACCGACCACTACACTGCACACCGACCACTACACACCGACCACTACACACCGACCACTACACTGCACACTACACACTGACCACTACACACTGACCACTGCACACCAATCACTACACTGCACACCGACCACTACACACCGACCACTACACACCGACCACTACACTGCACACTGACCACTACACTACACGATGACCACTACACTGCACACTGACCACTACACACCCCACTGACCACTCACCATCAGGGCACAGCACATCAGGTCACAGAGCCCAGCACATCAGGGTACAGGGCACAGCGCACATCAGGGTACAGGGCACAGCACATCAGGGTACAGGGCACAGCACATCAGGGTACAGAGCCCAGCACATCAGGGTACAGAGCCCAGCACATCAGGGTACAGGGCACAGCACATCAGGGTACAGAGCACAGCACATCAGGGTACAGGGCACAGCACATCAGGGTACAGAGCCCAGCACATCAGGGTACAGAGCCCAGCACATCAGGGTACAGGGCACAGCACATCAGGGTACAGGGCACAGCACATCAGGGTACAGGGCACAGCACATCAGGGTACAGGGCCCAGCACATCAGGGTACAGGGCACAGCACATCAGGGTACAGAGCCCAGCACATCAGGGTACAGAGCCCAGCACATCAGGGTACAGGGCACAGCACATCAGGGTACAGGGCACAGCACATCAGGGTACAGGGCACAGCACATCAGGGTACAGGGCACAGCACATCAGGGTACAGAGCCCAGCACATCAGGGTACAGAGCCCAGCACATCAGGGTACAGGGCACAGCACATCAGGGTACAGGGCACAGCACATCAGGGTACAGGGCACAGCACATCAGGGTACAGAGCCCAGCACATCAGGGTACAGAGCCCAGCACATCAGGGTACAGGGCACAGCACATCAGGGTACAGGGCACATCACATCAGGGTACAGGGCACAGCACATCAGGGTACAGGGCACAGCACATCAGGGTACAGAGCCCAGCACATCAGGGTACAGAGCCCAGCACATCAGGGTACAGGGCACAGCACATCAGGGTACAGGGCACAGCACATCAGGGTACAGGGCACAGCACATCAGGGTACAGAGCCCAGCACATCAGGGTACAGAGCCCAGCACATCAGGGTACAGGGCACAGCACATCAGGGTACAGGGCACATCACATCAGGGTACAGGGCACAGCACATCAGGGTACAGGGCACAGCACATCAGGGTACAGGGCACAGCACATCAGGGTACAGAGCCCAGCATATCAGAGCACAGCACAACAGGCCACATCAGGGTACGGGGCATGGCAAGGCACATCGGGACAAGGCACATGGCACATCAGGGCACAACACATCAGGACAGGGCACATGGCACATCAGGGTACAGAGCCCAGCACATCAGGGTACATGGGGCACATCAGAGCACATGGGCCACATCAGGGCACAATCAGGGCACATCAGGGTACATGGGGCACATTAAGGCATATGAGGGAACAATCAGGGTACATTGGGCACATCAGAGCACATGGAGCACAATCAGGGCACAATCAGGGTACATGAGGGTACATGGGGCACATGAGGGGCACATGAGGGGCACATGAGGGGTACATGAGGGCACAATCAGGGTACATGGGGCACATGAGGGCACAATCAGAGTACATGGGGCACAGGTCAGCGTTTACTTGTGGTTTTCTTCACATTCAGAGTAAAGCAGGAAGCGTCTGTCATAAGTTCACTTCTCTCTCATGTCACGCTGTGGCTGCCCCCCCAGCGGCCCCCCTCTCTTCTCGTCCATCCCAGGTGATATCACAAGCAAATAGGGATGGATGAGAAGAGAGGGGGGGCCGCCGGGGGGCGGGGAGCAGCCGCAGTGTGACATGAGAGAGAAGTGAACTTGTGACAGAGACGCTTCCTGCGCTACTCTGCATGTGAAGAAAATCTACACCCCCCACTTCCGCGGCACCCTGCCTGCGGGCCATTTATAACCGGTCCGCGGGCCGCAAATGGCCCGCGGGTTGGTACTTTGAGACCCCTGCTCTACAGGGACTGTTTAGTTATGGGTCTCAAACCAGCTCGGGGAGCTCACTTTTTAAGGACTTTTATATGGCGTCCTGGACTTGAGGTGGGGATCTCGGGATGATGCCCTCAGCTACAGGCATGGTCCCGGTATCTTCCTTTTCAACCAGTGATTCACTACAATGTAGAAGCCTTCCTAGCGGCTGATTGGCCACTGGATTACTAGTAAAAAAAACATTAATAAACATGCCATAAAACTACCCCCTATTTTGTAAACGCTAAAACTTTTGCGCAAACCAATCAATTTTTTAAAGAAAAATATGTAGAAGAATACATATCGGCCTAAACTGAGGGAAAAAAATGTTTTTTTTAGATATTTTTGGGGGATATTTATTATGGTAAAAAGTAAAAAATATAATTTTTTCTTTCAAAATTGTCGCTCTATTTTTGTTTATAGCGCAAAAACTAAAAACCGCAGAGGTGATCAAATACCACCAAAAGAAAGCTCTATTTGTGGGAAAAAAAGGACGCCGATTTTGTTTGGGAGCCACGTCGCACGACCGCGCAATTGTCAGTTAAAGCGACGCAGTGCCGTTTTGCAAAAAGTGCTCCGTCTTTGACCAGCAATATGGTCCGGGGCTGAAGTGGTTAAGGTAAAAAAACGTTTTCCCTTACAACTCCTTCAAGTTAATATAGAAAGATGTCCCCACAGAAGACTCATTTACTAAATAAATGTCCGCCGGTGGGAGGCGAAGTTTCTACCATAAATATTGACTTTTTGATTCTCTTTTTAAGAGTTTAATGAAATAACTGTGAAAGTATAAAACGCGGCCAACCTGTAAAGCTGTCAATATACGTTCCGCCGTTTCCAGACTTATAGAGAGAATAAAACTTAATGACTCTGACTTCATATTTCACCCCGGACTGTGCGGCGGCGGGAATGGGGAGAAGCGGCTCGGTGAAACTTGGCGCTGGACTTGAGATACTTTCACCGACGGCCAAAAACCGGAGGGAAGTTCAAGGAGATTCCCGCTGAATATAATCCGTTACAACCGCCGGAGTGGATGTGATCGCAAAATCTTATAATCTGTGGGCTGGATTCAAGAAGCAATTGCGCCTGTGTAACCATAGTTACGCAGCGCAATTGCTTACTTGCCCCGGCGTAACGAATGCTCCTGATTCAGGAACCTCGTTACGCCGACTGCAGCCTAAGATATGCGCGGCATAAGGCTCTTATGCCCGCATATCCTAGGCTGCATTCTTGCGATGGCCGCTAGGTGGCGTTCCCGTTGTGCTCAGCGTATAGTATGCAAATTGCATACTAACGCCGATTCACAACGTTGCGCGAGCCCTGTGTACGCAGTTTACGTCGTTTCCGTACGGCGTCTTTCGCGTAAGGCTGCCTATGCTATTAGCAGGGGCAGCCAATGTTACGTATACCCGTCGTTCCCGCGTCGCGAAATTTCAATTTTACGTAGTTTGCGTAAGTGATTTGTGAATGGCGCTGGACGCCATTCACGTTCACTTTGAAGCAAATGACGTCCTTGCGACGTCATTTGCCGCAATGCACGACGGAGCATGCGCTCTACGATCGCCGCGGGAACGCGCCTAATTTAAATGATTCCCGCCCCCCTACGGGATCATTTAAATTGCCCGCACACGCAATTTACGGAGCTACTGCTCCGTGAATCGCGGGTAGCGCAGTAATTTTGCGGGGGCGCAGGGCAAAAACGTTGCCCTGCACCTCCACAAAAATAAAGCGCGAAGGTACCTGAATCCAGCCCTGTATGTTTGGCACCATGGGTCACTGTACGGACAACCCGACTGGGCAGCTAAAGGTGTTCACAGGGTCGGGACCAGGGGGGGGGGCAGGAGGGGCGGCTGCCCTGGGCACTGTGGTCAACACTGTATCCTGGCCCAGGCCTAGGGTAGCACTTTGCAGGGGGGCAGCACGAAAAGAGTCCCCGTCGGCTTACGCAACACTGTTAGTGTAGTGCCAGTTTGATGGGGCGGACTGGGTTGAGAGGCAAATTAGTCTAGCGCCCCCATAAAGCGGCTTCCGGAATGTGAGAGGCCGGCATTCTGCAACTGTGGGGGGGGGGGGGGCGCTTCTTCTAATTATGACTGTCCTACCATCAGGCCCGGACTGGCCATAGGGCAGGATTTTGAGTGGGGGGGGGGGGGGTATGTGTAATCATGTGAGGTGGGGAGGGGTGCTGCAAGGAGATTGGGGGGGGGGGGGGGTTTGTGTTGTAAGGGGAAATTTGGGGGGTATCAGGGGGTATTGTTCTAGGAGGGGGAATCTAGGGGGTAAGTGTGCCAAGAGTGATGATTTAGGGGGATTTGTGCTGGGAGGAGGGATGGGGCTGGGGAAGAAGATTTGTGCTAGGAGGGGGGATTTGGAGTGGGGGGGTATATGTAATCATGTGAGGTGGGGAGGGGTGCTGCAAGGAGATTGGGGGGGGGGATTTGTGTTGTAAGGGGAAATTTGGGGGGCATCAGGGGGTATTGTTCTAGGAGGGGGAATCTAGGGGGTAAGTGTGCCAAGAGTGATGATTTAGGGGGATTTGTGTTGGAGGGAGGGATGGGGGGGAGAAGATTTGTGCTAGGGGGGGTTGAAGTGGGGAGCAGTGCTGGGACAAGGCCATTTGGTGCCCAGGGCGAAGATGGCAAACTGCACCCCCCCCAGTGGCTGCGTGTGATGGGCACAGTGGGTGCGTGTGATGGGCACAGTGGGTGCGTGTGATGGGCACAGTGGCAACAATTGATGGCACAGTGACTGCGTGTGTTGTCACAGTAGGCTGCATGTGATGGCACAGTGGCTGCGTTTGATGGGCATAGTGGCTGTGTGTGATTGGCACAGTGGCTGCGTTTGATGGGCACAGTGGCGACAATTGATGGCACAGTGACTGCGTGTGTTCTCACAGTAGGCTGCATGTGATGGCACAGTGGCTGTGTTTGATGGGCATAGTGGCGACAATTGATGGCACAGTGGCTGCGTGTGTTGGCACAGTGGCTGCGTTTGATGGGCACAGTGGCGACAATTGATGATGGCACAGTGGCTGCGTGTGTTGGCACAGTGGCTGCGTTTGATGGGCACAGTGGCGACAATTGATGATGGCACAGTGGCTGCGTGTGTTGGCACAGTGGCTGCGTTTGATGGGCACAGTGGCGACAATTGATGGCACAGTGGCTGCGTGTGTTGGCACAGTGGCTGCGTTTGATGGGCACAGTGGCGACAATTGATGATGGCACAGTGGCTGCGTGTGTTGGCACAGTGGCTGCGTTGGATGGGCACAGTGACTGCGTGTGATGGCACAGTGACTGCGTGTGATGGGCACAGTGGCGACAATTGATGGCACAGTGGCTGCGTTTGATGGGCACAGTGGCGACAATTGATGGCACAGTGGCTGCATGTGATGGCACAGTGGCTGCATTTGGTGGCACAGTGAGGCTGCAATTAATGTTTTTTTTTTAGTCAGAGAAGGCAAGCGCGGCTCAAAATAACACAATTTTTTTTTTTTTTAACTGCCATTTTTTATTAAAAAAAATGATGGTCACCTCAGTCCGTCTCCTCCCCCGACCAGTCAATGCCAACGAATGGATCTTTCCACCAGCGGATCCTCTATTGGCAGGACTGACACCACGTCGGTGGTAAGACGCAGAGACACCAGATTATCACGGCTCCTCCTCGGAGCTCTGACAGGACTGACCTTGACGTGTTGACAGCCGGGACAATGTTCAGCCTTGTTTTCCACCCTTCTCTTCCCCGCGTACGGGGGCCTAAATACCAGAAACATCTGGGGGCCCCCGAATCTCCGACACGTGTTAGTGATTAGAGCCCTCCAAGATGGAGGAACGTTCTTCTACAAACATAGCGAAGGTTCAATAATCCGGCTCAGGTGGGATTTCAGCCAAAGCCAAAAACAACAAATGCGATTGCCACCAGTGAAAAGTGACGCAAGAAGTCATTTGGCTGTGTAATGATTTTACATTTTATATATTTATATATACAATCTTCACAGACGGAGATTAACCTCTTCTCATCCACGCTGTAGCCCAATGACGGCCACGGCGCGGAGCTACTTTGCCGGGAGGCCGTCAGTAGAAGTCCTCCCGTGCCCGAGCGACACTACGATGACAAACTAATGAATAGATTGTTTGAAAAGTAAATGATACAATGTTTCAAAGCTTTATATTGCATAAAAAGCCGTGGCGGCTGGTGCTCAAATTTTTTTTGAGGGGGCACAAACAAACGAAAAACAAACAAAAAAAACAATTGCAGCCTCACTGTGCCCATCAAACGCAGCTACTGTGCCCATCAATTGCAGCCACTGTGCCTATCAAACGCAGCCACTGTGCCCATTAAACGCAGCCACTGTGCCCATCAAGCGCAGCCACTGTGCCCATCAAACGCAGCCACTGTGCCTATCAAACGCAGCCACTGTGCCCATCAAAGGCAGCCACTGTGCCCATCAAGCGCAGCCACTGTGCCATCAAATGCAGCCGCTGTACCATCAATTGTCGCCACTGTGCCATGCCATCAATTGTCGCCACTGTGCCATCATTTATCGCCACTTTACCCTTTAATTGTCACCACTGTACCATGCCATCAAACACAGCCACTGTGCCATCAATTGTCGCCACTGTGCCATCATTTGTCACCACTGTGCCATCAATTGTTGCCACTGTGCCCATCAGTTGTCACCACTGTGCCATGCCAAACGCAGCCACTGTGCCATCAAACGCAGCCACTGTGCCATACATTTTTACCACTGTGCCATCAATTGTTGCCACTGTGCCATCAATTGTCACCACTGTGCCCATCAATTGTCACCACTGTGCCCATCAATTGTCACCACTGTGCCCTGTAAAAAGCTGTCAGATTGCCCCCTCCCCCCCGCCCGGCACTTACCTTTCTGGGGGTCAGCCATCCTCCTTCCACCGTCCCTCGATGTCTTCTCCCGCCCTCGATGATGCTTTAGCCAATCAGGTTACCGGTAACCAGAACCGGTGAACCTGATTGACTGAGACACCTGTCAGTGTTAACCAGGGAACACACACCCTGTGCGTCCCATGGATAACTATTTGGAAGCCGATTACAGCCCTCAGGACGGAAAGCCTATCAGAGCCATTGGCTCTGATGGGCACTTCCAAAGCCAACCAGCTGCCGTTATTCAGATGGCCGGCGCTCACCATCCTTATATTATTATAACATTGGATATAATTCCGAATCCTGGCATATGTCACACTTCAAATTGTATTTAATTATATTATATTATAATATATTATTATACTAGCCCTGTCATATATCACACTTAAAATGTATTTAATTATATTATATTATTATAACATTGGATATAATTCTGAAACCTGGCAAATGTCACATTTAAAATGTATTTAATTATATTATATTATATTATAATATATTAGTATACTAACCCTGTCATATGTCACACTTCAAATTTATTTAAATATATTATATTATATTATAATAACATTATATATACAGTTATTTCTAGCCCTATCATATGTCACACTTCACATTTATTTAATTATATTATATTATATTATATTATATAATAATAACATTATATATAGAGTTATTACTAGCCCTATCATATGTCACACTTCACATTTATTTAATTATATTATATTATTATAACATTGGATATAATTCCAAATCCTGGCATTTGTCACACTTCAAATTTATTTAAATATTATTTAAATTATATTATTTTATAATAACATTATATACTGTATACAGTTATTTCTACCCCTATCATATGTCACACTTCACATTTATGTAATTATATTATATTATAACATTGGATATAATTCCGAATCCTGGCAAATGTCACACTAAAACATGTATTTAATTATATTATATTATAATAACATTTTCTACACAGTAATTTCTAGCCCTGTCACATGTCACACTTCAAAGTTATTCAAATATATTATAAAATATTATATTATAATAACATTATATATACACACAGTTATTTCTAGCCCTATCATATTATATTACCGGGTATATTATATTATAATGTTTTATTATACAAGCCCTGTCATATGTCAGACTTCAAATTTATTTAACTTTATTATATCATATAATTCTGAATCCTGGCATATGTCACACTTCAAATTTTATTTAATTATCTTATATTATATTATATTATAATATATTATTATACTAGCCCTGTCATATGTCAGTCTTAAAATGTATTTAATTATATTATATTATATTATTATAACATTGGATAGAATTCTAAATCTTGGCATATGTCACACTTCAATTTTTTTTAAATATATTATAATAACATTATTTACTGTATACAGTTGTTTCTAGCCCTGTCATACGTCACACTTCACATTTATTTAATTATATTATATTATATTATTATAACATTGGATATAATTCCGAATCCTGGCAAATGTCACACTAAAACATGTATTTAATTATATTATATTATAATAACATTTTATATATAGTTATTTCTAGCCCTATCATATGTCACACTTCACATTTATTTAATTATATTATTATAACATTGGATATAATTCTGAATCCTGGCAAAGGTCACATTTCAAATTTATTTAATGATATTATATTATAATATATTATTATACTAGCCCTGTCATATGTCACATTAAAATGTATTTAAATATATGATATTATATTATAATAACATTATATATACAGTTATTTCTAGCCCTATCATATGTCACACTTCACATTTATTTAATTATATTATATTATTATAACATTGGATATAATTCTGAAACCTGGCAAATGTCACATTTCAAATGTATTTAATTATATTATATTATAATATATCATTGTACTAGCCCTGTCATATGTCACACTTAAAGCGGAGGTTCACCCGTACATAACACTTTTTCCCCTTAGATGGATGCTCGTTTTGTCTAGGGGAATCGGCTAGTTGTTTTAAAATATGAGCCGTACTTACCGTTTACGAGATGCATCTTCTCCGTCGCTTCCGGGTATGGGCTGCGGGACTGGGCGTTCCTTCTTGATTGACAGTCTTCCGAGAGGCTTCCGACGGTCGCATCCATCGCGTCACGATTTTCCGAAAGAAGCCGAACGTCGGTGCGCAGGCGCAGTATAGAGCCGCACCGACGTTCGGCTTCTTTCGGCTACGAGTGACGCGATGGATGCGACCGTCGGAAGCCTGTCAATCAAGAAGGAACGCCCGCTCCCGAAGACCCATACCCGGAAGCGACGGAGAAGATGCATCTCGAAAACGGGTAAGTACTGCTCATATTTTAAAACAACTAGCCAATTCCCCTAGACAAAACGAGCAGGAAGCTAAGGGAAAAAGATCAAAAAATAAATAAATGGGTGAACTCCGGCTTTAAAATGTATTTAATTATATTATATTATATTATTATAACATTGGATATAATTCCGAATCCTGGCATATGTCACACTTCAAATGTATTTAATTATATTATATTATATTATAATATAACACTATAACATGGTATATAATTCCTAATCCTGTTACTATATACTGTATGTCACTCTTTAATATAATATTATATTATTATAAAATTGTATATAATTCCTAATCCTGTCACATGTAACACTTCTAATCCTCACCACACTGGTGTTAATAGATTTGTACACTATCACTAAAGAGCAAAAACAATCAGCGCCCTCGTCTGTCAGCGCGGTCTGACCTCCCAAAGTATGCAATAACCATCAGGACGGCCGGTGACAAGTCATCGACATCTGCTGGGGTGTGTGATGTGTAAATCACGTCCTTTGTTTAGTCTAAATACATGACGGCTTTCAACACAACACGTGGGGGGGGAGCCATGGTACCACGGAGGGTAATGTTGGCTTGAGGTTTATATTTTGTCAGCAGGAATCTGATAGGTGAGTATTTCCAATCATTACCCACAGATACCGATCAGTATTATTGGAATATCCAGGATAAGAAAGAAACTTCCCGCTGAGCCATTCCGAGATCTGCCCACTTACTCAAATATCAACCAAAAATCCAGAAAAGAAAAAAAACACACATGATACAAATGTTATAAATGGAGTTGCAGTTCAGTGAGTAAAATAAGTATTTGATCCCCAAGCAAAACATGACTTATAGCCAGATTCAGAGAGAGTTACGCCGGCGTATCAGTAGATACGCTGTCGTAACTCTGAATCTGCACCGTCGTAAATTTAAGTGTATTCTCAAATTGAGATACACTTAAATGTAGCTAAGATACGACCGCCTGCGCCGTCGTATCTTAGCTGTCTATTTAGGCTGGCCGCTAGGGGCGTGTATGCTGATTTACGCCTAGAATGCGTAAATCAGCGAGATACGCCTATTCACGAGTGTACGCTTGCCCGTCGCAGTAAAGATACACCGTTTACGTAAGGCGTTTTCAGGCCTAAAGATATTCCACCAAAAAGATGGCGCAGCCAATGTTAAGTATGGACGTCGGAACCGCGTAGAATTTTAAAAAATTTACGTCGTTTGCGGAAGTCGTCTGTGAATGGGGCTGGGCGTAATTTAAGTTCACGTCGAAACCAATAAGTCTTTGCGGCGTAATTTGGAGCATGCGCACTGGGATATGTCCACAGACGGCGCATGCGCCGTTCGTTAAAAACGTCAATCACGTCAAGTCACGATTCATTAGCATAAAACACGCCCACCTCTTTACAATTTGAATTAGGCGTGATTAGGCCGGCACATTTACGCTACGCCGCCGTAACTTAGGGCGCAAGTGCTTTGTGAATACAGCACTTGCCTCTCTAACTTACGGCCGCGTAGCGTATATGAGATACGCTACGCCTGCCTAACGTTAGGCTCATCTACCTGAATCCAGCTTTTAGTACTTAGTGGAGAAACCCTTGTTGGCAATCACAGAGGTCGGACGTTTCTTGTAGTAGGTGATCAGGTTTGGACACATCTAAGGAGGGATTTTGGTCTCCTCTTGTTGTTGCCTTGGTGGTATGTTTTGGGTCCATTGTCATGCTGGAAGACCCGTCCACCACCCATCTTCAGTGTTCTGGCTGAGGGAAGAAGGTTCTCATCCAAGATTTTACAATACATAGTCCTGCCCATTGGCCCCTCATGCTGGAAGACCCATCCATGACCCATCTTCAGTGTTCTGGCTGAGGGAAGAAGGTTCTCATCCAAGATTTTACAATACATAGTCCTGTCCATTGGTCCCTCATGCCGAAAGACCAATCCATGACCCATCTTCAGTGTTCCAAGATTTTACAATACATAGTCCTGCCCATTGGCCCCTCATGCTGGAAGACCCATCCATAACCCATCTTCAGTGTTCTGGCTCAGAGAAACTCCAGAACTGCAGCTCTTGTGGGTTGTTCCCAGTCTGCAATGATCAAAAGGGCTCCAAGGAAGGAGAAATGGCCAACCGACAACAGGGTCGTGTGAAGCCAAGGCTCATTGATGGAGGTGCGGAGGGACGGCTCATTTATGGAGACAGGGACAGGAAGGCTCATTGATGGAGGTGGGGAGGGAAGGCTCATTGATGGGGGTGGGGAGGGAAGGCTCACTGATGGAGGAGGGGAGGGAAGGCTCACTGATGGAGGAGGGGAGGGAGGATCATTGATGGAGGTGCAGAGAGAAGGCTCATTGATGGAGGTGGAGAGGGAAGGCTCATTGATGGAGGAGGGGAGGGAAGGCTCACTGATGGAGGAGGGGAGGGAGGATCATTGATGGAGGTGCAGAGAGAAGGCTCATTGATGGAGGTGGGGAGGGAAGGATCATTGATGGAGGTGGGGAGGGAAGGCTCATTGATGGAAGTGGGGAGGGAAGGGTCATTGATGGAGGTGAGGAGGGAACGCTCATTGATGGGGGTGGGGAGGGAAGACTCACTGATGAAGGTGGGGGGTAGGCTCATTAATGGAGGTGGGGGGGAGAATCATTGGTGGAGGTGAGGAGGGAAGGCTCATTGATGGAGGTGGGGAGGGAAGGCTCATTGATGGAGGTGGGGAGGGAAGGCTCATTGATGGAGGTTGGGAGGGAAGGCTCATCGATGGAGGTGGGGAGGGAAGGCTCATTGATGGAGGTGGGGAGGGAAGGCTCATTGATGGAGGTGGGGAGGTAAGGCTCATTGATGGAGGTGGGGAGGGAAGGCTCATTGATGGAGGTGGGGAGGGAAGGCTCATTGATGGAGGTGCAGAGGGAAGGCTCATTGATGTATGTGGGGAGGGAAGGTGGGCGGAGGAAGGCTGGCTTGTGTAGTCCGATCCAATAGAAGAGCTCCTGAAACTCAAATGGGTGAATTTTACAATATAAAAAAAGATTGGGTGAACTGTACTGTTGTCTTATTTTAAGTGCGCTTTTAAGACCACTGCGCTAATAGAGTATTGCAATGACCGCCATTTTATTCTCTAGGGTGTTAGAAAAAAAAGTATAATGTTTGGGGGTTCTAAGTAATTTTCTAGCAAACAAAATTGTTTTAAACTTGTAAACAACAAATCTCAGAAAGAGGCTCGGCCCGTAAGTGGCTAAAAACGCCAATGCCACTTACAACTCAAAAACGCCTGTGCGGGTATGAGGCCATTGAAGAACAGAGTTTTTAAGCAGTATAAAAAAAAAGCTTCTAAACGCGGCTGTAAAAACGCCCAAGGGCACTCCGTGTGACAGCAATAAAAGTGATCCACAAAAAAAAAAGAAAACAACAATGTAAATTTTTTTAATATAAATTAATAATAAATAAAAAAAAAAATTAAAGTGCCCTCATCCTCTCGTGTTCATATGCAAAGGCGAACGTGCGTGTTGGTCCCGCACGCATGCAAACATCGTTTGCGCCGTATCACCGCGAACGTCAGATCACTGGGCAGCAATTCTAGCACCAGACCTTCTCTGCAAATTTAAAGTGGTGACCAGTAAAAACGTTTAAATCGTCGCCTATGGATAATAAAATGAATGTCGTTTGTCGCCGCTGCGTGGGAGCGTGCACGATTTTAAAGCGGCTGGGGTGGGAATGCTTTAGATGGGGGGTAGCACCCGATTTTAGTCTTTGCCTTGGGCAGCACAAAACCAAATTACGTATACAGAATATGACGCAGCTCGTTGAAATCTATATTTTTGATTTGGTTGTGTTCTTCTGCCCGTTCCACCCTTTGCTTCCTGCCTTGGCACAGACTGGAGGATCCCTATCAAGTCCTCCACAAGGTGGCAGCCAAACCCTTGAGGAAGATGCGTCGGGAAGATAACACCGGAGCTCTTTTTTTTTTTTTTTGTTTAGTCCAATAAACACAATCCGCTAAACGCTGGAAGTAACAGTATAATGTGCGGCGATCGTTTTCTTCTGCCGGAAAGTCCGGGATTAGAATACATGTGATTCCCATAGATTTCCCATCAACAGGCGCCATGTGAAGAGGACACAGAGAATTCTCTGCAGGTGTGGAGGAGGGGGTGAAATGGAGACATTCGTGTCATTCCAGCAAGATTGGAGTTTAAATAAAGTTTCCCAAGTCATTAACATTGGAACAACTGACATAGGCCCAGATTCAAGAAGCAATTGCGTTTGCGTAACCATAGTTACGCAGCGCAATTACTTACTTGCGCTGGCGTTTCGAATGCTCCTGATTCAGGAACCTCGTTACGCCGACGGCAGCCTAAGATATGACTAGCATAAGGCTCTTATGCCAGTCATATCGTAGGCTGCATTCTTACGTTGGCCGATAGGGGGCGTTGCCGTAGTGGTCAGCGTATAGTATGCAAATTGCATACTAACGCCGATTCACAACCCTACGCGAGCCCTGCGTACGCAGTTTACGTCGTTTGCGTACGTCGGTTTTTGCGTAAGGCTGCCCCTGCTAATAGCAGGGGCAGCCAATGCTACGTATACCCGTCGTTCCCGCGTCGCGAAGTTTACATTTTACGTCGTTTGCGTAAGTGAATCGTGAATGGCGCTGGACGCCATTCACGTTCACTTTGAAGCAAATGACGTCCTTGCGATATCATTTACCGCAATGCACGTTGGGAAAGTTTCCCGACGGAGCATGCGCACTACGCTCGGCGCGGGAACGCGCCAAATTTAAATGATCCACGCCCCCTACGGGATCATTTAAATTACGCGCCCTTACGCCGGGCAGTTTTCCGGAGCGCACACCCAATTTACGGAGCTACTGGAGTAGGAAAATGTTCAAAGGAGTCATCTATGTGTGCACGCTCCCGCTACAAAGGAGTCATCTATGTGTGCACGCTCCCGCTGAAAAGGAGACATCTATGTGTGCACGCTCCCGCTGAAAAGGAGACATCTATGTGTGCACGCTCCCGCTGAAAAAGGAGACATCTATGTGTGCACGCTCCCACTGCAAAGGAGACTTCTATGTGTGCACGCTCCTGCTGCAAAGGAGACTTCTATGAGTGCACGCTCCCGCTGCAAAGGAGACTTCTATGTGTGCACGCTCCCGCTGCAAAAGAGACATCTATGTGTGCATGCTCCTGCTGCAAAGGAGACTTCTATGTGTGCACACTCCCGCTGCAAAGGAGACATCTATGTGTGCACACTCCCGCTGAAAAGTAGAGGTCTATGTGTGCACGCTCCTCCTGCAAAAGAGACATCTATGTGTGCATGCTCCCGCTGCAAAAGAGACATCTATGTGTGCACGCTCCCGCTGCAAAGGAGACTTCTATGTGTGCATGCCCCCGCCGCAAAGGAGACATCTATGTGTGCACGCCTCCCGCTGCAAAGGAGACATCTATGTGTGCACGCTCCTGCTGCAAATGAGACATCTATGTGTGCATGCTCCTGCTGCAAAGGAGACATCTATGTGTGAACGCTCCTGCTGCAAAGGGGACATTTATGTGTGCACGCTCCCGCTGCAAAGGAGACATCTATGTGTGCATGCTCCCACTGCAAAGGAGACTTCTATGTGTGCACGCTCCCGCTGCAAAGGAGACTTCTATGAGTGCACACTCCCTCCCTGCAAAGGAGACTTCTATGAGTGCATGATCCCGCTGCAAAGGAGACACCTATGAGTGCACGATCCCGCTGCAAAGGAGTCATCTATGTGTGCACGCTTCCGCTGCAAAGGAGACATCTATGTGTGCACGCTCCCGCTGCAAAGTAGATACCTATGTGTGCACGCTCCCGCTGCAAAGGAGACACCTATGTGTTCACGCCTCCGCTGCAAAGGAGACATCTATGTGTGCACGCTCCCGCTGCAAAGGAGACACCTATGTGTGCACGCTCCCGCTGCAAATGAGACTTCTATGTGTGCACACTCCCGCTGCAAAGGAGACACCTATGTGTGCACGCTCCTGCTGTTGTTTACATAGACAGATTACCTTTCTGCCTGTGTACTGAACAATCAGCGGTGTCGGCGGACATCGGGTCTGGGGGACCCACTGATCAGCTCCCTCTGTTTAAAATCACAGCGGGACCGAGTTCCCCCGGCGGGGCGCACTCGCACCCAAAACCCAGAAGTACAGGATCATGTGTATATATAGGTGATTCTGCACAGCTCTGCACAGTTCGCAAACTTGACTCGCGTTCAGACAACAATAATAATGTATATCCATCTATAAACGTCAGGAAAGGAAAGATGAAAAATAAAGTCAGCTTGCATTAAAAACAGCCAAGTCAAGCAGCCGGCTGGGTGACAAAGGAAATAGCGCAATAAACATCGGAACCGCTTGGCGAATGAAAGTGACATTTATTGAAGCAGAAGGATCTTATCAGAGCTGGAAAAGCCCAACAATCAGCTCCGGAGACGTTTGTTTACATTCAGAGACAATGTAACAAATCTGGATAAACATTTGTAAATAAACAGTGTCTGGCTTTTGTTCATTTATTTTGCATTCATAACAAATTATCACTTCAAAATGTATCTTAATGAGTAAAAATACATTTCCATAAATCAATTCTAACTCATTCCCCATCCCTCTGCTAAGCAGTGGCGGCTGGTGCTCAATTTTTTTTTTTTTGGGGGGGGGGGGGGTGCAAACGGAAAGAAAAAAATTGCAGCCTCATCGTGCCCATCAAATGCAGCCACTGTGCCATCAATTGTCACCACTGTGCCATGCCATCAAACGCAGCCACTGTGCCAACAAATATCACCACTGTGCCATGCCATCAAATGCAGTCACTATGCCATCAATTCGCACCACTGTGCCATCAAACGCAGTAACTGTACCATGCCATCAAACGCAGCCACTGTGCCATGCCATCAAACGCAGCCACTGTGCCATGCCATCAAACACAGCCACTGTGCCCCTCAATTGTCACCACTGTGCCATGCCATCAAACGCAGCCACTGTGCCCCTCAATTGTCGCCACTGTGCCAATTGTCGCCACTGTGCCAATTGCCACCACTGTGCCCTTTAATTGTCGCCACTGTGCCCATTGTTGCCACTGTGCATGTCACTGTGCCCTTTAATTGTTGCCACTGTGCCCATTGTCACCACTGTGCCCATTTGTCGCCTCTGTGCCCATTGTCGCCGCTGTGCCCTGTAAAATGCACTTACCTTACTCCTTCCACGTCCCTCGATGTCTTCTCCTGCCTTGGTGATGCTTCAGGTTACTGATAACCAGAATCGTGGAACCTGATTGGCTGAGACGGCCATCAGTCTTTTCCAAGGGACACCCCCCCCGTGGTTTCCGAGGATAAGACATCCGGTGAGCCGAGGGCTGTACTCGGAAAGCCTATCAGAGCCGCTGGCTCTGATAGGCACTTCCACACAGCCAACCAGCTACCATTATTCAGGTGGCCGGCGCTCAATTTCCGGCCATCTCTGAATAGACCAGAGGCAGCGGCGACAATAACATACATTCATGCAATGCATGAATGTATGTTATTAGACTCAGTGGCGGGCAAGAGCCAGAGGGGGCGGCGCTCCTAGGATGAAGGTCACCCAGGATGAAGATCTTCTAGAATGAAGGTCTCCTAGGATGAAGGTCTCCTTGGGTGAAGGTCTCCTAGGGTGAAGGTCTCCTAGGGTGAAGGTCTCCTAGGATAAAGGGCTCTTAGGGTGAAGGTCTCCTAGGATGAAGGTCACCTAGGGTGAAGGTCACCTAGGGTGAAGGTCTCCTAGGATGAAGGTCTCCTAGGGTTAAGGTCTCCTAGGATGAAGGTCTTCTAGGATGAAGGTCTCCCAGGGTGAAGGTCTCCAAGGATGAAGGTCTCCTAGGATGAAGATCCCCTAGGGTGAAGGTCTCCTAGGGTTAATTTCTCCTAGGGTGAAGGTCTCCTAGGGTGAAGGTCTCCTAGGATAAAGAGCTCTTAGGGTGAAGGTCTCCTAGGGTGAAGGTCTCCTAGGGTTAATTTCTCCTAGGGTGAAGGTCTCCTAGGGTGAAGGTCTCCTAGGATAAAGGGCTCTTAGGGTGAAGGTCTCCTAGGGTGAAGGTCATCTAGGGTGAAGGTCTCCTAGGATGAAGGTCTCCTATAATGAAGGTCTCCTAGGGTGAAGGTCTTCTAGGGTGAAAGTCTCCTAGGATGAAGGTCTCCTAGGGTGAAGGTCACCTAGGATGAAGGCCTCCTACGATGAAGGTTTCCTAGGATGAAGGTTTCCTAGGATTGAAGGTCACCTAGGGTGAAGGTCACCTAGGATGAAGGTCTCCTAAGATGAAGGGCTCCTAGGATGAAGGTCTCCTAGGATGAAGGTCTCTCAGGGTTAAGGTCTCCTGGGATGAAGGTCTCCTAGGGTGATAGTCTCCTAGGGTGAAGGTCTCCTAGGGTGAAGGTCTCCTGGGATGAAGGTCTCCTGGGATGAAGGTCTCCCAGGGTGAAGGTCTCCAAGGATGAAGGTCTCCTAGGATGAATATCCCCTAGGGTGAAGGTCTCCTAGGGTTAATTTCTCCTAGGGTTAAGGTCTCCTAGGGTGAAGGTATCCTAGGATAAAGGTCTCCTAGGGTGAAGGTATCCTAGGATAAAGGTCTCCTAGGGTGAAGGTCTCCTGGGATGAAGGTCTCCTAGGGTGAAGATCTCCTAGGGTGAAGGTCTCCTGGGGTGAACCCTTTTCTGTGCTACACCAATCCAAACAAGAGCACCAAGCTCATCTTTTTTTTTTCAAATTCTATCTGTTTGCTAAAGAGAGAAATTCACGGGTTAGATTCAGAAATTGGGTTTCAGCATCCAAAACTCTTCCAAACAGCTGAGACCTTCAATTAAACCCAAGATAAAGTTGTTTCACACTGTGGCCAAACTCCCTATTATCAGGTTGTAGACCTTGGAAAGCCCATACGTCCCGGGTGCTGGGGCTACGTTGCGCCTTACAAGCGTGTTTTTATGTTTTTGATGAACTGAGTGAAAAGTGTGTGATACAATTATGTGTATCGTTTATATCTAACAGATGGGGCTGGCTAGCGTTGCCTGGTAGGCCGCATTCCAGTACGCCTGCAGAGAAAGCATCCAAGACAATTGGCAGCGACTACTGGATATGAATATATGGAAGAGAATCCCAGAAGGTTAATATTTCCATTGTAACCCTGGACTCTACCCAGCTTACCTTTATGGCCTTATTGTTTAACCACTTCCGGACCGCCCGCCCGCCCGCCGCAGTTTTACGTCCTCTGTTTGAAGAGGAATACCGTTGTTACGGGAACAGCTAGCTACCATAACCCTGGTATCCTCTTCTTTAGCGGGAAAGCCGCTACAAGATAAAAGTGGTCTCTGTGGCGGATACGCCGCAAGATCACTTTTAGCGATGGCGGTGGCGGAGGCGATCCGGTCCTCTCTGTTGCTGTGTATGGAGACGAGTGAAGGGAAGATGACCCCCACCCATCTCCAGGGCGGTCAAAACGTCACTTCCGCCCATACGTCCTAAAGGGACATTTTTTTGTTGTCATTTTTTTTTTTTTTTATTGAATTTAAGTCCAAATATGAGAAGTGACGTCTTTTTGACCTCAGATCTCATATTTAAGAGGACCTGTCATGCTTTTTTTCTATTACAAGGGATGTTAAAATTCCTTGTAACAGGAATATAAGTGACCCAATTTTTTTGGAAAAACAATAAAATAAAGTAAAATAAATACGATTTTTTTTAAAAACGGCGCGTCCTGATGAGCTCACGCGCAGAAGCGAACGCATACGCAAGCAGTGTCCGCATATTAAAAACGGTGTTCAAACCACACATGTGAGGTATCGCCGCAATAGTTAGTGTGAGAGCAATAATTCTAGCCCTAGACCTCCTCTGTAACTCAAAACATGCAACCTATAGAATTTTTTTAAACGTCGCCTGTGGGGATTTTTAAGGGTAAAAGTTTGACGCCATTCCACGAGCGGGCGCAATTTTAAAGCGTGACATGTTGGGTATCATTTTACTCTGCATAACATTATCTTTCACAATCTAAAAAAAAAAATTGGGCTAACTTTACTGTTGTCTTATTTTTTTAATGAAAAAAAAATAAGTTTTCCCCCAAAAAAGTGCGCTTGTAAGACCGCTGCGCAAATACGGTGTGACAAAAAGTATTGCAATGACCACCATTTTATTCTCTAGGGTGTTAGAAAACAATGTATGATGTTTGGGGGTTCTAAGTAATTTTCGAGCAAAAATAAAAAAGTTTTTAACTTCTAAACACCGAGGCCCGGATTCAGAAATAGTTTACACCGGCGTATCTCCGGATACGCCGTCGTAACTCTGACTGTGCGGGTCGTATCTATGCGCTTGATTCATAGAATCAGTTACGCATAGATTTCCCTAAGATCTGACAGGTGTAAGTGTCTTACACCGTCGTATCTTAGGCTGCATATTTACGCTGGCCGCTAGGTGGCGCTTTGGTCGATTTACGTGAGGAATATGCAAATTAGGTAGATACGGCGATTCAGAAACGTACGTCCGCCCGGCGCATTTTTTTACGTCGTTTACGTTCGGCTTTTTCCGGCGTAAAGTTACCCCTGCTATATGAGGGGTATCCTATGTTAAGTATGGACGTCGTTCCAGCGTCGAATTTTGAAATGTTTACGTTGTTTGCGTAAGTCGTTCGCGAATAGGGCTGGACGTAATTTACGTTCACGAAGAAAGCAATGACGATTTACAGCGTCATTTCGAGCATGCGCACTGGGATTCTTTCACGAACGGCGCATGCGCCGTTCGGAAAAAACGTAAAATACATGGGGTCACACTTCATTTAAATAAAACACGAACACATCATCCCCATTTGAATTAGGCGGGCTTACGCCGGCCCACATAGGTTACGCCGCCGTAACTTAGGGCGCAAGTTCTTTCTGAATACGGAACTTGCGCCCTAAACGTTACGCCCGCCCATAGATACGTAAATGTATCTGAATCCAGGCCCGAGTCTGAAAAACAGGCTTGGTTCTTAAGGGCTCTTTCACATGGGCGGCCCGTTCAGGACCTGAACGGGGCGCTCCGTGCTCCTCTATGGAGCCGCGGTTGTCAGCGGTCAGCTGACAGCGCTCCGATCCACCAAAGTGTGATGGAGGAAAAACCTACTTTTCCATTCGTCTGGCGGATCGGATCGGGTGAACATGGACAGACGGTCCGCGTTCATCCGATCCGCCCATAGGGGAGAGCGGAGAAAAGACAGGGCGGTCCCTGCACAGTGTGCGGGGATCGCCCTGTCATCCGCCGGCTCAGCGGGGATCAACAAAGCGATCCCCGCTGAGCAAGCGGAGGTTCACGGGGCGGATCATTACTGATCCGCCCCGTGTGAAAGGGGACTAAGGGGTTAAAAAAACACAAAAAAACAAAACAAATTGTTACGTGGTTTCCAGGAGAAGGTTATGATTCTTGTATCCACGTTGGTTTTAACCACTTAAGACACGGACCAAAATGCAGGAAAAGGACCCACCCAGTTTTTGCGATTCGGCACCGCGTCGCTTTAACTGACAATTGCGTGGTCGTGCGACGTGGCTTCCAAACAAAATTGGTGTCCTTTTTTTCCTACAAATAGAGCTTTCTTTTGGTGGTATTTGATGACCTCTGCGGTTTTTATTTTTTTGCGCTATAAACAAAAATAGAGCGACAATTTTGAAAAATAAAAAATTTTTTTTTTTACTTTTTGCTATAATAAATATCCCCCAAAAATATATAAAAAAATATATTTTTTCCTCAGTTTAGGCCGATACGTGTTCTTCTACCTATTTTTGGTAAATAAAATCGCAATAAGCGTTTATCGATTGGTTTGCGCAAAATTTATAGCGTTTACAAAATAGGGGATAGTTTTATTGCATTTTTATAAAAAAAAATTCTTTACTACTAATGGCGGCGATCAGCGATTTTTTTCGTGACTGCGACATTATGGCGGACACATCGGACAATTTTAACACATTTTTGGGAACATTGTCATTTTCACAGCAAAAAATGCCTTTAAAATGCGATCTTTATTGTGGAAATGACAGTTGCAGTTTGGGAGTTAACCACGAGGGGGCGCTGAAGGGGTTATGTTTCACCTAGTGTGTGTTTACAACTGTAGGGGGGTGTGGCTGTAGGTCTGACATCATCGATCGAGTCTCCCTATAAAAGGGATCACTCGATCGATGCAGCGCCATAGTGAAGCACGGGGAAGCCGTGTTTACATACGGCTCTCCCCGTTCTTCAGCTCCGGGGAGCGATCGCGACGGAGCGGCTATAAACGAATAGCCGCGCCGTCTTCCCGGATCGCTCCCCGCGGGAATCCGACCGCCGCATGTAGCGGGGGGGTCCCGATCGGACCCCCGACCCACGTCTAGGCAGGCACGTACAGGTACGCCAATGTGCCTGTACGTGCCATTCTGCCGACGTATATGTACATGCGGCGGTCGGGAAGTGGTTAAAGGATACATTCCTTGTAATAGGAATAAAAGTGACCCAATTATTTTTTTTAAAAAATCACAGTTTTAAAATTTAATAAAATAAAGTAAAATAAATAAGTACATTTTTTTTTCTTTAAAGCCCCCCGTCCCGGCAGCAGTGCATGTGTGTTGAGTGTTGACACCTCTGGAATATCATCAGGTCTGCCTAATAGTATAATTACGAATCAATTATAGCAGTGAATCTCACCAGGAGCCAGTAAATCGATACATAATTACACAAACGGCGGATCATGGCGGGAGCCGAGAATAACCGAAAAAAACTCGGCATTCTTCAATGAAAAAAATAAAAGAATAAAATTCCAAGTCAATTTGGAAAAACTCCGATTCTTCGCCTCGGACGGACTGCTGAGCTGGAAGCCCCCCGAATTCTGGAGACGAGGACTGACCCGGTTCAGCTGTGCCGAATTTCTTAATGTTAAAATATGGGAGTTATTCATCATGGTGACAGCGCACAAATGCCAAACGGCAGAGATATTTTAATTTGCAGCTGAACGCGTCACAGTCCGTTACTGCGCATTATCTGTGCGAAAAAAAAAAGGAAGAGGGCTGGAGGAAAATGGAAGTCCTGTGACCGAAGGCGTCGTCCAAATTGGGTGCGCTGGAAAAAAAACAGCTGGAGGCCGGAGCTCAGCTGAAACACAACGGCCCAAAATGTCTCTGTAGCTGTCAGAATGTTTAATGTTGAAGTAATCCATCAGTTCAGGATAATAGCGAGGCCAGGTTTTCACAGAGAATACTGTTACAGATACATGGAGGAAGATTGATGGGTTTCATAACACATGCTGCTTTACAAATAGTTGGACGAAACATGTTTGGCCCCAAAAACGCTGCCACCTAAAGAGGTCCAATTCCATGTCCTGTGGTGGAAGGGAAAAAACTCAGAATCTCAATATTGCAACCCACAAATATTGTTACTCTTCTTATAAATTACTATTATTGTTATTTTTCAGGCTTTATATAGTGCCAGCAGCATGCACAGCACTTTACAAAAGAGAGGGAATGGTTCAAGAAAGGTTGACCGCAATCCCAGGTATGAAGCAGTGATGATTACTTCAGTGGCGTCACTAGGGTTGGTGTCACCCGGTGCGGTAAAACATGGTGTCACCCCCCCCCTCTGTGTAGGCTGCCCAGCACCAAGCAGGCAGCGCACTGGCACGGGGCGCACCCCAAACCAGCCCCTGTAAATGATAGTATAGGGCAGTATAGTGGCAGGTTAGGGTAGTATAGAGTGGGATAGTGGCAGGTTGGTGTAGTGGGGTGGTATAGGACAGGTTAAGGTGGTATAGGGCATATTGGGGTGATATAGGGTAGTTTGGGGTGGTATAGGGCAAGTTAGGGTTGCATAGGGCAGGTTGGTGTGGTATAATGCAAGTTAGGGTGGCATAGGGCAAGTTGGGATGGCATAGGGCAGATTGGGGTGGTACAGGGCAAGTTAGGGTGACACAGGGCAAGTTGGGGTGGCATAGGGCAGGCTGGGGTGGTACAGGGCAGGCTGTGGTGGCACAGGGCAGGCTGGGTGGTAAAGGGCAGGCTGGGGTGGTACATGGCAGGCTGGGGTGGTACAGGGCAGGCTGGGGTGGTACAGGGCTGTTTGAGGGGGTACAGGGCAGACTGGGGTGGTATAGGGCTGTTTGGGGTGGTACAGGGCAGGCTGAGTGATACAGGGCAGGCTGGGTGATACAGGGCAGGCTGGGGTGGCACAGAGCAGGCTGGGGTGTTACAGGGCAGGCTGGGATTGCACAGGGCAGGCTGGGCATGTCAGCTAAAAAACAAAACAAAAAAAGAACGGGATGGTGTCACCCCTCTAGCGGGTGTCACCCGTGCGGACCGCACCCCCCGCACCCCCCTAGCAACGCCTCTGGATTACTTTATTGAAGATAAAAATCCATCAAGGTACATCATGAGACCTCTATGCAGGCATGGCAAGATTAACCACTTAAGCCCCGGACATAGGCGTGCACACAGGGTGTGCCAGGTGTGCCCAGGCACACCCTAATCACCCTGTGCAGCACAGATTCCCCCTACTGCCCTAGCCCTTCCCCCCACAGCACTCCTGACTTCTCTAATCTCCTGGCACTGAAAGCACAAACTGCACCATCCGGGAGGTACGGCACTTACCGAGCTGTGGCTCTCCTCCTGACCTGCCTCCTGATTGGTGGGGAGGCACTGTAGCTTTAAAATGTATTTGTTATGGTCACGCAATTGGGTGGGCTCGGGGAGCATTCTCTGCGCCCCAAACCCACTTTTTTTGAAGCCTATTAGAGCCTCTCGCTCTAATCAGCTGCTTAAAAAAAAACACCCCTGCCATAGGAGTCCATGAGTCCGGCGTCATGAAAAGGGGCGGGCGCATGGATAAAGGGGCGGCGGCAGGTATAGGGCAGTGGCGCTCGTGCGCCCACAATGCGCATGGAGCTATATCGCGCACCCACGATTTTGCCCTGATTTTCAGGGCAAAAAAGTACGCGGTATACGCCGATAAATACGGTAAGTCTTGGATGGTGGATCTCCTGGGAATTGACAAATATAATTCTTGGATGGTGGATCTCCTGGGAATTGACAAATATAATTCTTGGATGGTGGATCTCCTGGGAATTGACAAATATAAGTCTTGGATGGTGGATCTCCTGGGAATTGACAAATATAAGTCTTGGATGGTGGATCTCCTGGGAATTGACAAATATAAGTCTTGGATGGTGGATCTCCTGGGAATTGACAAATATAATTCTTGGATGGTGGATCTCCTGGGAATTGACAAATATAAGTCTTGGATGGTGGATCTCATGGGAATTGACAAATATGTCTTGGATGGTGGATCTCCTGGGAATTGACAAATATAATTCTTGGATGGTGGATCTCCTGGGAATTGACAAATATAAGTCTTGGATGGTGGATCTCCTTGGAATTGACAAATATAAGTCTTGGATGGTGGATCTCCTTGGAATTGACAAATATAAGTCTTGGATGGTGGATCTCCTGGCAATTGACAAATATAAGTCTTGGATGGTGGATCTCCTGGCAATTGACAAATATAAGTCTTGGATGGTGGATCTCCTGGCAATTGACAAATATAAGGCCCCGTACACACGAGAGGATTTATCCGCAGATACGGTCCAGCGGACCGTTTCCACGGATAAATCCTCTCAAAGATTTCCGCTGATTTCGATGGGATGGAGTGTACACACCATCGCATTGAAATCCGCGCGGAAATCCTCTGCCGATGACGTGTCGCGCCGTCGCCGCGATTATGACGCGGCGACGGGCGCGACGCTGTCATATAAGGAATTCCACGCATGCGTCAATTCATTACGACGCGTGCGGGGAATCCCTTTGGACGAATGGATCCGGTAAGTCTGTACAGACGAGCGGATCCATCCGTTGGAGTGGATTCCAGCAGATGGATTTGTTGTGCAGCACAGCAAATATCCGATCTGCTGGAATCCATCCCAGAGGAGATTTCTCCGCGGAAACAGATCCGCTGGCGTGTACACACCATAGGATCTATCCGCTGAAACCCATTTGCTGGGATTTATCTGCGGATGGATTCTATCGTGTGTACGGGGCCTAAGTCTTGGATGGTGGATCTCCTGGGAATTGACAAATATAAGTCTTGGATCGTGGATCTCCTGGGAATTGACAAATATAAGTACTTCCGCTTTCAAAGCAAAACATCGTCGTCACTTTCACACCTGCACATCATATGGTGTTTCCATATTTTTGTCCAACCTCTGTAGTGCTACCCCCACAAGGGCCACTAAATGTAACTGGTTCTTTCCCATACAGTACAGAGACCACCAGTCACCCAAGCAACAGCTCCTTTTTAGTGGTGGCTAGTACTCAATATTTTGGCAGGGACGGCAAACTAACGCCACCCCCCTGGCCCATTGGAGATGGATGGGGATGTGGTGATCAGAGGCCTTACCATAGGAGGCAGGGGGATGGAACTGCCCGAACAGCAAGTGTGTCCTGAGACCTGATTGATACACAGCACCCTGCATCACTGGACCCCTTTACATTACACAGCACCCTGCATCACTGGGCCCCTTTACATTACACAGCACCCTGCATCACTGGGCCCCTTTACATTACACAGCACCCTGCATCACTGGACCCCTTTACATTACACAGCACCCTGCATCACTGGGCCCCTTTACATTACACAGCACCCTGCATCACTGGGCCCCTTTACATCACACAGCACCCTGCATCACTGGACCCCTTTACATTACACAGCACCCTGCATCACTGGACCCCTTTACATTACACAGCACCCTGCATCACTGGGCCCCTTTACATTACACAGAACCCTGCATCTCTGGGCCCCTTTACATTACACAGAACCCTGCAGCTCTGGACCCCCTGCATGTTACACAGACCCCCTTCAGTGCAGACCCCCCTTCAGTGTATCCACCCCTTCAATGCAGATCCCCCCCATTCAGAGTAGCCCCCCCGTTGCCGGTCTGACACCCCCCCAGTGTGTGGTACGCCCCCAAACCCCCCTAGTACGCCTCTGGATGGCTGCACGGTGCCCCTGTTGCCCATGGCGCCCTGTGCGACCGCACAGCTCGCACAGCCCAAAGGCCGGCCCTGTACGTAACGTCTTCCTATATCCACGGCAGACCTTATTGAAATGCCTCGGTTTTCTTAGCGATATATTACAATGCAGTCCTTCAGATCATACGATATTATATGAAAATGTTGCAGAAATCAGAATTCTGCGGCGCGCTATTCCTGAACGGGAAAGGCTTAGCATGGATGCTCCTCCGAGGGGGTTCCTCAGCTTCTTGGCATTTCACCAACAGCTGTTCCGGATGGGCAAGCCTGTCGCTTTAATTTGTCATGGTATATTTATACTGGAAATTGCTAAGCAGCCAGTACACGGTCCGGCAAGAGCGCTTTTCCCTAAACCAAGCTGTGAATGATCTCTGCCTCGGACGGTCGCAGCTCCTGACTGTGTCAAAATAAACCTCTCGCACCCGAGGCGTATTTTAATATTTGGCCTTCCATGAGCTGTTTTCCTAGCCTGTAATTCTCCGTCAGGCCTGTCAGGACGCTGATTGATGCCCGCTCTGCGCGCTCGTGCACTTTATCTCGCTCCTCCAAACATATCTCATTGTTAATGTTGTGTAACAAATGTCATGAAACAACATCCTAGTCCTATTATTTATGGCGGTGTGAACTGCTGAGCAGCTTCGCTGAACAATGAGCTGTAACACCTCGAGGTAAATCCGTAGCGTACTGACAGCGCGGTATTTATCCCATTTTCTGGGCCGCATGGTACTTTGGGTTGTGGAGAGTTGACTCCGCTATGACTACAGAGCAATGGACATTACTGGGAATTGTATTGACTCGCAAGAGGAAAAGAAAGGCAGAAAGAGAGATTGCTTTGGCAATGCTAACATGTATTGAGTCCCGCCAAGAAAGCGTGTTTGAATCTGAAAATGAGAGAGAAAAATAACGAGAGGGAGAGAAAAGATTGTCAGGAACAGACCCGGACTGGGACAAAAAAATTGGCCCGGGTATTTTAAACTGACTAGACACAGACCAGACACAGACAGCCCCAGACCAGTACAATGACAGCCCCAGACCAGATACAGACAGCCCCAGACCAGTACAATGACAGCCCCAGACCAGTACAATGACAGCCCCAGACCAGTACAATGACAGCCCCAGACCAGTACACAGACAGCCCCAGACCAGTACACAGACAGCCCCATACCAGTAAAATGACAGCCCCAGACCAGTACACAGACAGCCCCATACCAGTAAAATGACAGCCCCAGACCAGTACAATGACAGCCCCAGACCAGTACACAGACAGCCCCGGACCAGTACAATGACAGCCCCAGACCAGTACACAGACAGCCCCGGACCAGTACAATGACAGCCCCAGACCAGTACACAGACAGCCCCAGATCAGACACAAACAGCCCCAGACCAGTACAATGACAGCCCCAGACCAGACACAAACAGCCCCAGACCAGTACAATGACAGCCCCAGACCAGTACAATGACAGCCCCAGACCAGTACACAGACAGCCCCATACCAGTACACAGACAGCCCTATACCAGTACACAGACAGCCCCAGACCAGTACACAGACAGCCCCATACCAGTACACAGACAGCCCTATACCAGTACACAGACAGCCCCAGACCAGTACAATGACAGCCCCAGACCAGTACACAGACAGCCCCAGACCAGTACACAGACAGCCCCAGACCAGTACACAGACAGCCCCAGACCAGTACAATGACAGCCCCAGACCAGTACACAGACAGCCCCAGACCAGTACACAGACATCCCCAGACCAGTACACAGACAGCCCCAGACCAGACACAGACAGCCCCAGACCAGACACAGACAGCACCAGACCAGACACAGACAGCACCAGACCAGACACAGACAGCCCCAGACCAGTACACAGACAGCCCTATACCAGTACACAGACAGCCCCAGACCAGTACACAGACAGCCCCATACCAGTACACAGACAGCCCTATACCAGTACACAGACAGCCCCAGACCAGTACAATGACAGCCCCAGACCAGTACACAGACAGCCCCAGACCAGTACACAGACAGCCCCAGACCAGTACACAGACAGCCCCAGACCAGTACAATGACAGCCCCAGACCAGTACACAGACAGCCCCAGACCAGTACACAGACATCCCCAGACCAGTACACAGACAGCCCCAGACCAGACACAGACAGCCCCAGACCAGACACAGACAGCACCAGACCAGACACAGACAGCACCAGACCAGACACAGACAGCCCCAGACCAGTACACAGACAGCCCCAGACCAGACACAGACAGCCCCAGACCAGTACAATGACAGCCCCAGACCAGACACAGACAGCCCCAGACCAGTACAATGACAGCCCCAGACCAGTACACAGACAGCCCCAGACCAGTACACAGACATCCCCAGACCAGTACACAGACAGCCCCAGACCAGACACAGACAGCCCCAGACCAGACACAGACAGCACCAGACCAGACACAGACAGCACCAGACCAGACACAGACAGCCCCAGACCAGTACACAGACAGCCCCAGACCAGACACAGACAGCCCCAGACCAGTACAATGACAGCACCAGACCAGACACAGACAGCCCCAGACCAGACACAGACAGCCCCAGACCAGTACAATGACAGCCCAGACCAGACACAGACAGCCCCAGACCAGTACAATGACAGCCCAGACCAGACACAGACAGCCCCAGACCAGTACAATGACAGCACCAGACCATTACAATGACAGCCCCATGTCATTTTACTGGTATGGGGCTGTCTGTGTACTGGTCTGGGGCTGTCTGTGTACTGGTCTGGAGCTGTCTGTCTACTGGTCTGGGGCTGTCTGTGTCTGGCCTGGGGCTGTCATTGTACTGGTCTGGGGCTGTCTATGTACTAGTCTGGGGCTGTCGGTCTGGGGCTTTCTACTTTACTGGTCTGGGGCTGTCTGTGTACTGGTCTGGGGCTTTCTACTTTACTGGTCTGGGGCTGTCTGTGTACTGGTCTGGGGCTTTCTACTTTACTGGTCTGGGGCTGTCTGTGTACTGGTCTGGAGCTGTTTGTGTACTGGTCTGGAGCTGTTTGTGTACTGGTCTGGGGCTGTTTGTGCAAATATTATTGAGAAGCGTGTAAGGGGTGGATTTATTATTGAGAAGTGTGTAAGGGGCGCATGTATTATTGAGAAGCGTGTAAGGGGCGGATGTATTATTGAGAAGCGTGTAAGGGGCGGACGTATTATTGAGAAGCGTGTAAGGGGCGCATGTATTATTGAGAAGCGTATAAGGGGCGGATGTATTATTGAGAAGCGTGTAAGGGGCGCATGTATTATTGAGAAGCGTGTAAGTGGCGCATGTATTATTAAGAAGCGTGTAAGGGGCGGATGTATTATTGAGAAGCGTGTAAGGGGCGCATGTATTATTGAGAAGCGTGTAAGTGGCGCATGTATTATTAAGAAGCGTGTAAGGGGCGGATGTATTATTGAGAAGCGTGTAAGGGGCGCATGCAGGGCTTTTTTTCAGGGGGAACTTGGGGGAACTCAGTTCCACCACCTCTGGCTCAGACCCTTTGTTGCCTGCTCACCACAATCACTTGTAAACACAGAAGTCTGGTTTCTGTGTTTACAAGTAACAGCACTGCACTCTGGGTTTAACCCCCCTGAACTCTGCACTCTTTGTAATGCAATCCTGGTATTTAATGCCCCTTTAAGATCCTTCTACTGTTTGTGAAATCTGAACAGGTCATGGTTGAGTTCCTGCACCTATTTTCTGAGAAAAAAAGCTCTGGGCGCATGTATTATTAAGAAGCTAGTAAGGGGTGCATGTATTATCGAGAAGCTAGTAAGGGGCGCATGTATTATTGAGAAGCGTGTAAGGGGCGGATGTATTATTGAGAAGCGTGTAAGGGGCGGATGCATTATTGAGAAGCGTGTAAGGGGCGGATGTATTATTGAGAAGCGTGTAAGGGGCGGATGTATTATTGAGAAGCGTGTAAGGGGCGGATGTATTATTGAGAAGCGTGTAAGGGGCAGATGTATTATTGAGAAGCGTGTAAGGGGTGCATGTATTATTGAGAAGCGTGTAAGGGGTGCATGTATTATTGAGAAGCGTGTAAGGGGCGGATGTATTATTGAGAAGCGTGTAAGGGGCGCATGCAGGGCTTTTTTTCAGGGGGAACTTGGGGGAACTCAGTTCCACCACCTCTGGCTCAGACCCTTTGTTGCCTGCTCACCACAATCACTTGTAAACACAGAAGTCTGGTTTCTGTGTTTACAAGTAACAGCACTGCACTCTGGGTTTAACCCCCCTGAACTCTGCACTCTTTGTAATGCAATCCTGGTATTTAATGCCCCTTTAAGATCCTTCTACTGTTTGTGAAATCTGAACAGGTCATGGTTGAGTTCCTGCACCTATTTTCTGAGAAAAAAAGCTCTGGGCGCATGTATTATTAAGAAGCTAGTAAGGGGTGCATGTATTATCGAGAAGCTAGTAAGGGGCGCATGTATTATTGAGAAGCGTGTAAGGGGCGGATGTATTATTGAGAAGCGTGTAAGGGGCGGATGTATTATTGAGAAGCGTGTAAGGGGCGGATGTATTATTGAGAAGCGTGTAAGGGGCAGATGTATTATTGAGAAGCGTGTAAGGGGTGCATGTATTATTGAGAAGCGTGTAAGGGGTGCATGTATTATTGAGAAGCGTGTAAGGGGCGGATGTATTATTGAGAAGCGTGTAAGGGGCGGATGTATTATTGAGAAATGTGTAAGGGGCGGATGTATTATTGAGAAATGTGTAAGGGGCGGATGTATTATTGAGAAACGTGTAAGGGGCGCATTTATTATTGAGAAGCATGTAAGGGGCACATGTATTATTGAGAAGGGTGTAAGGGGCGGATGTATTATTGAGAAGCGTGTAAAGGGCGGATGTATTATTGAGAAGCGTGTAAGGGGTGCATGCCTACAGAAGACACAGTATTTTGCAATGGCCATCATTGTAAAATACGACGTCCTCCATAGGCATCCGCCCCTTACACGCTTCTCAATAATACATCTGTAACGGAACGTCCCACACTCCGCTTGAGTGCTTCCGTCATATACCGCTTCCTATCAGTCTGGATATAGATATCAGATATTCCAGCTGCTCACAAGCACACAGCGAGACGAGACTTGTTTGTCTGCTGAACATGGAGTGTTTATTAGAACCAAGAATACAACCTTATATACAGTTAAAGAGTAGGTAACCATTACATAAATTAACATGAGCTAATTACCCAGACGAGAAGACTCATAGATATGACCTTTCAGGGTAGACGTCACGTCTCCTCGCTCACCTGCTATACAATACACATTATCATAAGTGTAAACACAGGACAGCTTCACACAATAGCAGGGTCAATTAGCATAGAGAACAGACAGATGGCTGGAGGTGAGGACATTAGCATCTCCTTACACTGTATGTCCCAACAGTATGAATCAGTCACTCTAATATGGCATATAGAGGGTCCCCAGGCATACAGCTCACAAAGAGCACCGTTCCCCCAGATTCCAGGGCCCATGATCGCAAAGCAAGAGGCTAGCATTCAGTCCCCTCCAAAAGTCTCGGGTGAGTCTGTCACAACATCCAACCCTTTCAGAAATCCACCCCCATCGTATGAGCTCTGCCCATCATGCGGCCTCTTCTATATGCATCCCCGCCCCTTGCAGAGTTGCACGAGCATCGGGAGCGTATGGCTGAATGTCGTGTTCATTGCGCAGGAGCCGTGTACAGCTGATTCACATCTGTTCATCTTCGGCGATTTTCGGCGGCTCTGTTGTGCTCCATACTGCGCAAGCGCTGCGCCTGCGCAGTACAGGGCGGGCATTATCTGACAGGGGACCCATCTCGTCAGGACACTGGCCCTGTGTGCACCTTACTCAGGGCTGTCTTAATGAGAGGGCACAGCCCAGGGGCCCTAGCTGCATGGGCTAGTCCTTGAGCCCGCGCTGCCCCCTAGATGGCACTGAGAGTGATAGATACACAGGGAAGGCAGCCTGCCTTCAACCTACTTGATGTCAGTTTACCTGCACTGTCATCACTGTAGGGGCCCCAGAGCATTACTTTGCCCAGGGGCCCATGATGCTATTAAGACAGCCCTGACCTTACTCTAATAGCTAGTTATTCATTGATGGGAGCGGCTGCCATTTTTGTTTCGCTTTTGCAAAGATTTTCCTGGTAATGCGAAATAGTAACACTGTAAGCTGCGGTTTCTGGCGACTTACATAACAGTGGAATGACAAATTTTACAATCCTCTTTCCTCGCTCTATTTCCCAGATAACTTACAGCAGCCAGAAAATTGGCACAAGGCACACACTGGGATGGAGCGGCGGAGTGGCGGCCGTTGTGGTATTGAGGTCTGCAGGGCTTAGAGGATTTCTTCTTGTTTATAGTGGATGACTCTTTGTGGTTAATATAGAGGAAGCCAGACCCACAAATTTGTGTGTTTATATTCCACATAAATTACACAATTAGTGCGCTCCTCGGAATGGGCTTTACGAGAGCATTTCGCGTTTTGCTATCCATCAAGGTTACGGAAATCGTTTAAGGTATTTACGTAAACCTGTAAAAAACATAACGGTAAATAGGAGGCGGTCACATATTTACCAGTAGGGTCCTTTTTCCAAGAATGGCCATAGAAGGCAGAACTAAGGCACCGACATCAGTTGGCGGAACCCTAAACATCAACTTTTTGTTCTGATTGGGTTTTGTGATTGATCATCTGGTAGCTGAAGGCCAACTGTGTCACCTAAAAACCTCCCATAGCCTGCAGCCTAGAAGTGTCAAGTCTATGGACACTTAGGCCCAGATTCTCAAAGGGCTTACGACGGCGCAACGCCATTTGCGCGGTCGTAAGTCCTAATCTGGGCCGTCGTATCTATGCGACTGATTCTTAGAATCAGTTACGCATAGATATCCATTTGATCTGACAGGCGTAAGGCTCTTACGCTGTCAGATTTTAAATGCAATTTGTTTTCCCGCCACTAGGTGTCGCCCCGTCGTTTTCCCCATCGTCTATGCAAATTAGCTATTTACGCGAGATTCCCGAACGTACGCGCGGTCGATGCAGTGAATTTACGACGTTTCCGTAAGCGTAAACTTACCCCTGCTATATGAGGGGTAAGTTTACGAAGGTCCGTCGTATGCCATGTTAAGTATGGCGTCGGGTCAGCGTTTTCTTTTTCCGTCGTTTTCCTAAGTCGTTCGCGAATAGGACTTTACGTCAATGACGCTCACGTCGGCGTCATTGACGTTTTCTGTCGTGAGCTGGAGCATGCGCACTGGGCTATTTTTACGCCCGGCGCATGCGCAGTTCGATCGGCACGCTTAATTTAAATACAAGCCGCCCCCTTTGAATTACGCGGCCTTACGCCGGGCCATTTACACTACGCCGCCGCAAATTACGGAGCAAGTGCTTGGAGAATACGGCACTTGCTCCAGTAATTTGCAGCGGCGTAGTGTAAATGGCTTACGCTACGCCGCCGCGGATTCTACGAGAATCTGGCCCTTATATCCACTTATATCCACTTATATCCACTACTGTAGACACAGATGTAAAGGGAGGCTTTCTACGGAATGAATCCCTGCAAGAATTCCAGAGTTCCTATTAAGGACACTGGCAGTGGGTTCTGACCAAAAGGGCATGGAAGTGACCGAAGATGTCTTTTACCACCAGCTACTGGAAAGCTAAAGTGCTATTATACCTTGTGCTTACCTGTCAATTGCCTGACCCAGACTGACCTGACCACTCCCTTATCTGCCGCCTGCCACTACCACTGCCTGGATTTCATTACTCTCTTGCCAGCCACCTGACACGACCCCTGCCCAGATCAGACTACTTCCTTGCCTGCCACAACCCCTGCCTGGATCAGACTACTCCCTTGCCTGCCATGACCCCTGCCTGGATCACACTTCTCTCTTGCCAGCCACCTGACATGACCCTTGCCTGGATCAGACTACTCCCTTGCCTCCTGCCTGCCACAATGCCCCTGCCTGGATCTGACTAATATCATGCCTTATGCTTGCCACAACCCCTGCCTGAATCAGACTACTCCCTTGCCTGCCATGACCCCTGCCTGGATCACACTTCTCTCTTGCCAGCCACTTGACACAACCCCTGCCCAGATCAGACTACTTCCTTGCCTGCTGCCTGCCACAACCCCTGCCTGAATCAGACCACTGCCTTGCCTGCTGCCTGTCACAACCCCTGCCTGGATAAGACTGCTGCCTTGCCTGCTTCCTGCCATGACCCCTGCCTGGATCACACTTCTCTCTTGTCAGCCACCTGACATGACCCTTGCCTGGATCAGACTACTCCCTTGCCTGCTGCCTGCCACAACGCCCCTGCCTGGATCTGACTACTCTCATGCCTTCTGCTTGCCACAACCCCTGCCTGGATCAGACTACTCCCTTGCCTGCTGACTGCCATAAGCCCTGCTTGGATCTGACTACTCTCATGCCTGCTGCCTGCCACAGCCCCTGCCTGGACCTGACTATTCTCTTGCCTGCTGCCTGCCACATTCCCTGCCTGAACCTGACTACTCTCTTGCCTGCCGCCTGCCGTAACCCCTGCCTGAATCTGACTACTCTCTTGCTTGCTGCCAGCCAATGCCCCTGTCAGGACCTGACTACTTATTTGCCCACTGCCTACGTGGCCCCTGCTTGGTCCGTACTATTCTCCCACCTGCCTCAACCCCTGCCTGGATCTAACTACTCTCTTGCCTACTACATGCCATGGCCCCTGCCTGGACCTGACTACTGCCTCACCCGCCCTAACCCATGCCTGGAACTAACTTCCCTCTTGCTTGCTGCCTGCCACAACTCATGCCTGGACCCGACTACTCTATCACCTGCCAGGATCACACTACTCTCTTGCCAGCCGCCTGACATGACCCTTGCCCGGATCAGACTACTCCCTTGCCTTCTGCCTGCCACAACCCCTGTCTGGATCAGAATACTCCCTTGCCTGCTGCTTGCCATAAGCCCTGCTTGGGTCTGACTACTCTCATGCCTGCTGCCAGCCACACCCCCTGTCTGGACCGGATTACTCTCTTGCCTGCCACCTGCCTGAACCTGACTTCTCTCTTGCCTGCTGCCTGCCATAACCCCTGCCTGAATATGACTACTCTCTTGCCTGCTTCCAGCCACAACCCCTGTCGGGACGTGACTACTTATTTGCCTGATGCCTACCATGGCCCCTGCTTGGACCTTACTGTTCTCCCACCTGCCTTGACACCCGCCTGGACCTAACTACTCTCTTGCTTACTACATGCCATGGCCCCTGCCTGGACCTGGAAGCGCCACCTAGCGGCCGGCCTAGAATTGCAGCCTAAGATCCGATGGTGTAAGTCACTTACACCTGTCGGATCTTAGGGAGATCTATGCGTAACCTGATTCTATGAATCAGGCGCATAGATACGACCGGCCGGACTCCGAGATACGACGGCGTATCAGGAGATACGCCGTCGTATCTTCTTTATGAATCCGGCCCAGGGTCTGCAGGTGAGTCATCTGTACACAACAATAGGGCAGAGTTGGGCAGCATTAGTACCAGCACTTCACACTGAGATATCAGGACACAGCACAGGACTACAACTTTAAGGGACAAGGGAATTTAAACTGGGATAGTTGGCAAGTATGAGGCAGCTGCTTTGGGCCCTGTAACGGAACGTCCCACTCTCTGCTTGAGTGCTTCCGTCATATACCGCTTCCTATCAGTCTGGATATAGATATCAGATATTCCAATTGCTCACTAGCACACAACGAGACGAGACTTGTTTGTCTGCTGAACATGGAGTGTTTAATAGAACAAAGAATACAGCCTTATATACAGTTAAAGAGGAGGTAACCAGAACATAAATTAACATGAGCTAATTAACTAATCATTTACCCAGACTAGGCGACTCTGAGATATGACCTTTCAGGGTAGACGTCACGTCTCCTCGCTCACCTGCTATACAATACACATTATCATAAGTGTAAACACCGGACATCTTCACATATTAGCAGGGTCAATTAGCACAGAGAACAGACAGATGGCTGGAGGTGACGGCATTAGCATCTCCTTACACTGTATGTCCCAACAGTATGAATCAGTCACTCTAATATGGCATATACAGGGTCGCCAGGCATACAGCTCACAAAGAGCACCGTTCCCCCAGATGCCAGGGCCCATGATCGCAAGGCAAGAGGCTAGCATTCAGTCCCCTCCAAAAGCCTCAGTCCCGAGTGAGTCTGTCCACAGGCCCCACAACAATGACAGGGCCCAGGGCAGCTGGCCCTTTTGCCCTGCCTTAAAGACGGCCCTGATTGTAACGGGCCAGGCTAAGGAATCAGGAGGGTCGCAGTTTATGGATCGGAGCACCACACCACTCTGGAATCCTGGGAGAAGTTATAAAAAAAAAAAAAAACTGAATATTTTAACCACTTAAGGACCGCCTTCTGCACATTTACGTCGGCAGAATGGCACGGCTGGGCACAAGCACATACAGGTATGTCCTGTGCTAGTACCCAGCCGTGGGTCTCGGGCGCGCGCCCGCGACCCGGTCCGAAGGCCGGGGCCACGGGACCCACAGACCCGATCGCTGCTGGAGTCCCGCGATCGGTCCCCGGAGCTGAAGAACGGGGAGTGCTGTGTGTAAACACACCTTCCCCGTTCTTCACTGTGGCAGCGTCATCGATCGTGTGATCCCTTCTATAGGGATACACAATCAATGACGTCACATCTACAGCCACACCCCCTACAGTTAGAAACACATATTAGGTCATACATAACCACTTCAGCGCCCTTGTGGTTAACTCCCAAACTGCAATTGTCATTTTCACAGTAAACAATGCATTTTAAATGCATTTTTTGCTGTGAAAATGACAATGGTCCCAAAAATGTGTCAAAATTGTCCGAAGTGTCCGCCATAATGTCGCAGTCATGAAAAAAATCGCTGATCGCCGCCATTAGTAGTAAAAAAAATTTTTTTTATAAAAATGCAATAAAACTATCCCCTATTTTGTAAACGCTATAAATTTTGCGCAAAGCAACCGATAAACGCTTATTGCGATTTTTTTTACCAAAAATAGGTAGAAGAATATGTATCGGCCTAAACTGAGGAAAAAATATGTTTTTTTATATATTTTTGGGGATATTTATTGTAGAAAAAAAGTAAAAAATATTGAATTTTTTTCAAAATTGCCGCTCTATTTTTGTTTATAGCGCAAAAAAATAAAAAACGCAGAGGTGATCAAATACTACCAAAAGAAATCTCTATTTGTGGGAAAAAAAGGACGCCAATTTTGTTTGGGAGCCACATCGCACGACCGCGCAATTGTCTGTTAAAGCGACACAGTGCCGAATCGCAAAACCTGGCCGGGTCCTTTAGCTGCCTAAAGGTCCGGGTCTTAAGTGGTTAAAACAAAGTAAAGCCATCAGAAAACAATGGGCCCATTTTAAACAGCTGCTATGATGGCAAAACCTTCCATTTATTTTTCTGTTCCCAACGAACTTTTGGGAAGTCGGCATTTGGAAGAAGCCAATAGAAGACGATAAGACGCCATGAGGGCGGAGACTTCATATCAAAGCTGAATATACAGATGAAAAAAACGATTGTTCTGGTAGGTTAACCAGAAGCCTAGCATACCCGCCACATAGTGCAATGGGAACGCCTTGACTTTGGTCTTCCTACATGATCCACATCTGGGAGCGCTATACACAAGAAGCAAAATGTAACGAGACAGCCCGCGGGAAAAACATACAAAAATGGAAAAAGAAAAATATACATAAAGCACAAGAAAAGCTACTTTTTGTTTCTTCACGCCTTGGTAGCTTTAGATTCGGAGATTTGAGGAGATGCTTGTATGATTCCAGGCCTCATGATGGAGGAAGATAACGATCTTATTGAAGACATGTGCTTCCACACGGCACGGAACTCAGCATATGGAGACAGCGGTATATTGCGCTGGGATGGAAGCCGGGAATAGAGATCTGGGGCCGGATTCAGAAACAACTTACGACGGCGTATCTCCAGATACGCCGTCATAAGTCTGAATGTGGGGCGTCGTATCTTGGCGCCTGATTCAAAGAATCAGATACGCCAGAATTTGTCTAAGATACGAGTGGCGTAAGTCTCCTAAGCCGTAGAATCGTGGGGTGCATTTTTACGCTGGCCGCTTGGAGGGGAAATTCGCGGAAGCCGCGAATGGGGTCAGATTTGCCTCCCGAGTCCGGGAGGGAGTTCCAGGGTCCCGGACTCGATTCTCTCGAATATTTCCGCGTCGAATATGCAAATGGGCTAGATACGCCGATTCACGAACGTACTTGCACCCAGCGTATTAAAATACGCTGTTTACGTAAGGCGTACGACCGGCGTAACTTTACCCCTCATAAAGCAGGGGTAAGTCATGTTAAGGTATGGACGTCTGAAACGTCGGAACAGCGTCGTATTTTACGTCGTTTGCGTAAGTCGTATGTGAATGGGGATGGGCGTAGGTTACGTTCACGTCGACCAAGTAATTTACGGAGAAAATTCGACATGATACTGAGCATGTGTCCGTCATTTACGTGGGGTCACGATTCATTTCCATACAACACGCCCCCTACCAGCCTACTTTGAATTAAGCGGGCTTACGCCGGCCCATTGACACTACGCCGCCGCAACTTACGGAGCAAGTGCTTTGTGAATACTGCACTTGCCTGTCTAAGTTGCGGCAGCGTAGTGTAAATAGGATACGCTACGCCCAACTAAAGATACGCCATTGTATCTGAATCTGGCCCCTGGTATTTAGACACAGCGGGGTGGATTCAGGTACGACTTGCGCCCTCTTACGGAGGCGCATCGTACCGTTTTAACGCTGTGCCTTCGTAAATTACCTGCGCTACACTTCATTCATGAAGCAGTAGCTACGTAATTTGCGTGGGCGCTCCTTAAAAATGCCCGGCATAAGGGCGCGTAATTTAAATGATCCCGTAGGGGGCGTGGATCATTTAAATTAGGCGCGTTCCCGCGTCGAACGTAGTGCGCATGCTCCGTCGGGAAACTTTCTCGACGTGCATTGCGGCAAATGACGTCGCAAGGACGTCATTTGCTTCAACGTGAACGTAAATGGCGTCCAGCGCCATTCACGATTCACTTACGCAAACAACGGAATTTTCAAACATCGCGACGTGGGAACGCCGGGTATACTTAGCATTGGCTGCCCCTGCTAATAGCAGGAGCAGCCTTACGCGGAACCCGATGAATGTAAACGACGTAAAATGCGTACAGCGGGCGCGCGTAGGGTTGTGAATCGGCGTGAGTATGCAATTTGCATACTCTACGCTGACCACTACGGGAACGCCACCTAGCGGCCATCGTAAGAATGCAGCCTAAGATATGACGGCATAAGAGCCTTATGCCAGGCATATCTTAGGCTGCAGTTGGCGTATCGAGCTTTCTGAATACAGAAAGTCGATACGCCGGCGCAACTAAGCAATTGCGCTGCGTAACTATGGAATCTACCCCACCGTGTAAAGAGAGACGATAACTATGAAACTTCCCAGATGGTGGTGCTTATGTAACATGTGAAAAACAACCTGACCACCCTCCCCCACCCCCAACACCACCATTCACCATCATTTTCTTTCTTGATTTTGACCATTACACTGTCTTACCAAAAGTATTGGGACACCTGCCTTTACACACATGGGGGCAGATCCACAGAGCGAGTACGCCGGCGTATCTAGTGATACGCCGGCGTACTTTCAAATTTCCCGCGTCGTATCTTTGTTTTGAATCCTCAAAACAAGATACGACGGCTTCTGGGTTAGATCCGACAGGTCTTCGTACGCCTTCGGATCTTAGATGCAATACTTCGGCGTCCGCTGGGTGGCGTTCACGTCGTTTTCCGTGTCGAGTATACAAATTAGCTATTTCCGACGATCCACGAACGTACGAGTGGCCGTGAAGGAGGACGGCACTAAGGTAAAGGAAGATATTTAGGAAAACATATTTTTTTACCTTTACAACCCCTTTAAGGTTAAACCTTTTTACTTCTGTGTTTAATGAGTGGTCATGTGTCTTGTTATAGCGGAGTTCCACCCAAAAGTGGAACTTCCGCTTAATCCACTCCTCGCCCCCTCACATGCCACATTTGGCGTGACATTTTTTTGGGGGGGAGTGGGGGCTTCAGGAGGAGTGGGACTTTCTGTCCCACTTCCTCCTTCCGCCGAGGAGGCTGCTAAGGCGATACGTCATATTGCCTTTTGGCAGCCCCTCCCTGTAGGCGATCGCCTGTCCAATCAGATGGCGCAGCGCCGCTCGCGCATGCGCAGTGGGTGCCCGCCCGTGAAGCCGAAAGCTGTCACGGCCGGGTGCCCACACTTAGAATGAAGACGACGGCCGGAGAGGGGGGGAGAGGAGCGGAGCCCCGGCCGGCGCGTCGCTGGAACCGTGGAGCAGGTGAGTGTATGTTTATTAAAAGCCAACAGCTTTTGTAGCTGCTGACTTTTAATAAACATTAAAAATTACTGGAACACCCCTTTAATCTCCCTTCCGCGAATAAAGTTTGTCTCCAGAAAAGAAATAAATAGAGGGGAAATCTTCCAATGGGGACACTAGTTATAGCCACCATTTTATTCTTCAGGGCCTCTGCTTTCAGAAAATATATCACGCTTTTGGTGCTAAGTAACTTCCGAGATGCAGGTTTTTACCATGTGTGTGAATAATGGATGGAATTGCCGCGGACAGCAAGTGGTTAACACGCGCGCTCGTCCTCCATTTCTAGACTTTCCCTTTTCCGTTGCGGAGCGCCTGTGACAGGACGCAGTCCGCATGCAAACACAGCCGCAGTGTTCGCATTTGTTTGTATATAGCTTCCTGGGCGAGGAGAAGAAAAGCCCAACTGGGTGGCATTGTCAGCATTTGTAACGGCCCACAGTCAAGTACTAATGGAAAGAAAAAAAAAAGGTTCGCCGGGCTGTAAGAGCCGCTAATAGGCGCCTATTCTCCGGTAATTGCCCTCCGCCGACCCCCATTGACCTGGATTTGAATGGGAAGCACCAATGAGTTAATTTCCTCTTGGAGTGAATAAAGCCCGGTCTCCAGTGCCGTGCCGGAGTGCCCGCGCCTCTCCCCGCGCACAGACGCTTTTCACATGGGAATGGAACAAATTAGCAAAACATGGGGCCCCCAGACTGGGAGGGCAGACCGGCCCCCGAAGGCTCGGGACGAGGGGAGGGGGGGGACCCCGGATAAGAAAAGATCCACAGAGACCCCCATTCCATTGGTGGTATAAGCCTTGGATGGGCGCCATTGTCCCTGAATAAGCAGATTAGCGCGGTGAATAGCGAGGACAAACCGGTATTTAAAGATTATGTCAATTAATGTTCTCCCTTCTGCACAATGGTTCCAGTATTTAACCCATCGGCGGCGGCGGAATTTTCTGCGACTTCCGTAATCCACCGGGGGGCTTTGTGAGCGACGCGCTCTCTGTCAACGTTTAACCACTTCAGCTCCGGAAAGGCTTTACCCCCCCCCCCCTCCTCCCTTCATGACCAGGCCATTTTTGGCTATTCAGAACTGCGCTACTTTAACCACTTCCATACCGGGGGGGCACTCACGCACCTTCCCGCCCAAGCCAATTTTCAGCTTTCAGCGCTGTCGCACTTTAAATGACAATTGCGCGGTCGTGCTACACTGTACCCAAATGACATTTTTATCCTTTTGTTCCCACAAATAGAGCTTTCTTTTGGTGGTATATGATCACCTCTGCGATTTTTATTTTTTGCGCAACAACTAAAAAAAGACAGAATTTTTGAAAAAAAATAAGTTTTATTTTTTTTCTGTTAACTTTTTTGGTAAATAAGTACATTTTCTACTTCGATTACGGGCACCGATGAGGTGGCACTGATGGGCACTGGTGAGGCGAAACTGATGGGCACTGATAGGCGGCACTGATGGGCATTGATAGGCAGCGCTGGTATGCGGTACTGATGGGCAGGAGTAATACTGACAATGGGGCACTATTCTTCCATTAATACCGACAATGGGGCACTATTCTTCCATTAATACCGACAATGGGGCACTGTTCTTCCATTAATACTGACAATGGGGCACTATTCTTCCATTAATACTGACAATGGGGCACTGTTCTTCCATTAATACTGACAATGGGGCACTATTCTTCCATTAATACTGACAATGGGGCACTATTCTTCCATTAATACCGACAATGGGGCACTATTCTTCCATTAATACCGACAATGGGGCACTATTCTTCCATTAATACTGACAATGGGGCACTATTCTTCCATTAATACTGACAATGGGGCACTATCCTTCCATTGATACTGACAATGGGGCACTGTTCTTCCATTGATACTGACAATGGGGCACTATTCTTCCATTAATACCGACAATGGGGCACTATTCTTCCATTAATACCGTCAATGGGGCACTGTTCTTCCATTGATACTGACAATGGGGCACTATTCTTCCATTGATACTGACAATGGGGCACTATTCTTCCATTAATACTGACAATGGGGCACTGTTCTTCCATTAATACTGACAATGGGGCACTATTCTTCCATTAATACTGACAATGGGGCACTGTTCTTCCATTGATACTGACAATGGGGCACTGTTCTTCCATTGATACTGACAATGGGGCACTATTCTTCCATTGATACCGACAATGGGGCACTATTCTTCCATTAATACCGTCAATGGGGCACTATTCTTCCAATGATACAAACAATGGGGCCTTAATCTTCCACTGATACCAACAATGGGACACTTTTTCTCCCATTAAAAGCAATGGGCACTTTCTACTCCTGGTGGTCACAGTCTGCACCCCCCCCCCCCCCCGGTCCCAAAAATTTGTCAAAAGTGTCCGCCATAATGTCGCAGTACCGAAAAAAATCGCTGATCGCCGCCATTACTAGTAAAAAAAAATATTAATAAAAATGCCATAAAACTATCCCCTATTTTGTAAATGCTATAACTTTTGCGCAAAGCAATGAATAAACGCTTATTGCGATTTTTTTAACTAAAAATATGTAGAAGAATACGTATCGGCCTCAACTGAGGAAACAAACTATTTTTTTATATATATTTTTGGGGATATTTATTATAGCAAAAAGTAAAAAATATTCATTTATTTTTTCACAATTGTCGCTCTATTTTTGTTTATAGCACAAAAAACCGAAGAGGTGATCAAATACCACCAAAAGAAAGCTCTATTTGTGGAGAAAAAAAAGGACGCCAATTTTGTTTGGGAACCACGTCGCACGACTGCGCAATTGTCAGTTAAAGCGAGGCAGTGCGGATTCACAAAAAGGGGCCCGGTCATTGAGCAGCAATATGGTCCGGGGCTGAAGTGGATAAATGTAACCCTATTGCTACACTTAGAGGCGCCTCTCTTCTCTTTTACACTCAGTTGTGACATGACGCTACTCTTATATCAAGACATCGCTTGTATATCAAGGCAAAATGTATTAAAATGTTCTGAAAATCGCTCTCAAACCAAGGTTTTACTGTACAGGGCCGATCCTAGGGTCACGGGCGCCTGGGTGCAGAAATATTTCTGGCGCCCCCGTATGGGCGTGGTCATTTTACTAACTCCTCCCCTTTACAAATGTTTCTATGGCAACGATTCAACCACAGAGATGCTCCCCCACAAAGTCTTCATTACACTGGGATCCTTACATGATCTCTTAACAATAAACAAAATGCAGGAAGAGAAGCAGAGTACTTTATTGGGACCTGGAGGGGGGGGGGGGCTCTCTGATGGCCACAGAGAGGGCTTCTGTTAGAGAGTCTGTTAGAAAGACCCCCAGACATACTACAGACATGATCAGTGGTGGCTGGTGCTCAAAATTTTTAGGGGGGCGCAAACAAATGAAAAAAAAAAAGAGACAATTGCAGCCTCACTGTGCCCATCAAATGCAGCCACTGTGCCCATCAAATGCAGCCACTGTGCCCATCAAATGCAACCACTGTGCCATGCCATCAATTGTCGCCACTGTGCCATCAATTGTCACCACTGTGCCCATCAATTGTCACCACTGTGCCATCAATTGTCACCACTGTGCCATCAATTGTCACCACTGTGCCATCAATTGTCACCATTGTGCCATCAATTGTCACCACTGTGCCCATCAATTGTCACCACTGTGCCATCAATTGTCACCATTGTGCCATCAATTGTCACCACTGTGCCCATCAATTGTCACCACTGTGCCATCAATTGTCACCACTGTGCCATCAATTGTCGCCACTGTGCCATCAATTGTCACCACTGTGCCATCAATTGTCACCACTGTGCCCATCAATTGTCACCACTGTGCCATGCCAAACGCAGCCACTGTGCCATCAAACGCAGCCACTGTGCCATGCCATCAATTGTTACCACTGTGCCCACATCAATTGTCGCCACTGTGCCCACATCAATTGTCCCCACTGTGCCCACATCAATTGTCCCCCACTGTGCCCACATCAATTGTCCCCACTGTGCCCACATCAATAGTCCCCCACTGTGCCCACATCAATTGTCCCCACTGTGCCCACATCAATTATCCCCCACATCAATTGTCCCCACTGTGCCCTGTAAAATGCTGCCAGTCAGATTCCCCCCCCCCCCCCCGCCCGGCACTTACCTTTGTGGGGTTCGCCATCCTCCTACCACGGTCCCTTTATGTCTTCGGCCCCCCCGATGACGCTTCAGCCAATCAGGTTACTGATAACCAGAATCAGTGAACCTGATTGGCTGAGACGGCCGTCAGTATTATCCAAGGGACGTAGCCCACTACGTTCCGAGGATAAGACATCCGGGAGCTGAAGGGCTGTACTGGGAAAGCCTATGAGAGCCGCTGACTTTGATAGGCACTTCCGCACAGCCAACCAGCTGCAAATTGGCGCTGCAAATTGAATTTTTAAAAGCCTTAAAGGGCCCTTTTTTTTTTTTTTTTAATGACTACAGGAGGGGGGGGGGGGGCGGCCCCTGTCCAGTGGCGGCCCACTATGGACGGGCCACCACTGGACATGATACAGGAGATGGTCAGAGACTACAGACATAGTACAGGAGATGGTCAGAGACTACAGACATAGTACAGGAGATGGTCAGAGACACATCAGTTCTGGACGGACACACACCTATTCTCAGAACACTAGTTCTGGAAGGACACAAACAAGGAGAGAAGAAGGGAGGGGAGAACTCTGCCACTTCGGCGCCCCCACCTCTGCAGGCGCCTGGGTGCAGTGCACCCTGCCTAGGATCGGCCCTGTTACTGTAATTGTTTTTTCCCACCATATACTGGAATAGCGGAGGAAACAGGAAAGGTGCTGAAGAGACAATTCTCCTCCATCCTTCGCCTATGGCTCTGATATTCTGCTAAATAAAAAACCGGGAACAGGCAAGTTTCTGGTCTCCGGCTCATTATGGTCAACGTTGCATGAAACTGCGGCATTCCCCGCCATTTGTAATTTACATTCAGAATGAAAAACGTCTTTATTTTTTCCACCTGTTTTAATACGACAAAGATGTTAACATCTCCATTACGCTCCCATCAAAAGCACGAGGACCCAATTAAGTCGCCAGTCACCTCTCCGGGTCATTGAGTCCAGCCTTCCAACCAGCCTCGCCCCCGGCGCGCGGGATATTTATGTCTTGTGTTAAAAGCGCTAATTAACTTTTTATGTTTAGATTGCAAAGAGGAGGATCCCACCGGTCAGCAAAATATGGTAATTGCTCCGAGAGAAGCCAGAAAAAGGTGAATAAAGAGGCGATATTTATCGGCTTTAGCGAAATCTGTAAATTTGGGGTTACAGATGGTGAAATATGTTATGAGAGTAAATCCCGGGGCCCGTTAGGGAAGGTTCCCATCTGCTGCAGGCGGAGCTGAGATGTTGTCTTTGTTTCTTTTGTTGAGTGACTCTCGTACTTATAGGGCCGCGTAGATCCAGCGGCGCTCCGATGTTCCGTGTAATAAGCAGATTGTTTGGCACAAATATGAATTCTGTGTGTTTTATGTGTCACCACTTTGTCCCCCCCCTCCCCCCCCATATCTTATGGAGTCTGTTCTTTTTCCACCATTGTCTGATGGTCCTTCCTCATCCAGCCAACCCAAATACAAATCTGCCATGGAAGCAAATGGACTTTATAATCTTCTACAAATATTTCTTTGGCTCTTCGTATCCTCTGAGCCTTTTATTACATTGTTTCTTTTTCACTCCCGGGATCACAGGTTAATCTTCTTCCCACATCCAGTCACTGTCCAAATCTTTGCCGCCTCAACCTCTGCAACATCTCCAAGATGCACCCCTTCCCAACCAGCGACACCCCAAAGCTTCTATTCCACTCCCTGGTCATCTCTCGACTCCTCACTGGCTTACCTTTAAATAGGCTTTCCCCCCCTTCAGTGCATCATGAACGCTGCTGCCAGGCTCATCCACCTTACTAACCGCTTGCCATCCACTACCCCTCTTTGTCAATCCCTCTATTGGCTGCCACTCAACCAATGAACTAAATTAAGGATACTAACCATACCTTACAAAGCCATCCATAATTCGGGCCCAGCTACATCACTAACCTGCTCTCTCACCTTAGTGCCATGTCTGGGTGCCCCTCTCTCTCTCCTCAGTGTCATGTCTGGGTGCCCCTCTCTCTCTCCTCAGTGCCATGTCTGGGTGCCCCTTCTCTCTCTCCTCAGTGCCATGTCTGGGTGCCCCCTCTCTCTCTCCCCAGTGCTATGTCTGGGTGCCCCTCTCTCCCTCTCCTCAGTGCCATGTCTGGGTGCCCCCTCTCTCTCTTCTTGTGCCATGTCTGGGTGCCCCTCTCTCTCTCTCCTTTGTGCCATGTCTGGGTGCTCCTCTCTCTCTCCTTGGTGCCATGTCTGGGCGCCCCCTCTCTCTCTCCCTAGTGCTATGTCTGGGTGCCCCTCTCTCCCTCTACTCAGTGTCATGTCTGAGTGCCCTCTCGCTCTCCCCCTCAGTGCCATGTCTGGGTGCCCGCCCCCTCTCTCTCTCCTCAGTGCCATGTCTGGGCGCCCCCTCTCTCTCTCTCCCCAGTGCTATGTCTGGGTGCCCCTCTCTCCCTCTCCTCGGTGCCATGTCTGGGTGCCCCCTCTCTCTCTCCTCGTGCCATGTCTGGGTGCTCCTCTCTCTCCTCTGTGCCATGTTTGGGTGCTCCTCTCTCTCTCTCTCCTCGGTGCCATGTCTGGGTTCCCCTCTCTCTCTCCTCAGTGCCATGTCTGGGTGTCCTCTCTCTCTCTCCTCAGTGCCATGTCTGGGTGCTCCTCTCTTTCTCCTTGGTGCAATGCCTGGGTGCCCCTCTCTCTCTCCTCTGTGCCATATATGGGTGCCCCCCCTCTCTCTCCTCAGTACCATGTCTGGGTGCCCCCTCTCTCTCCTTGGTGCCATATCTGGGTGCCCCCTCTCTCTCCTCTGTGCCATATCTGTGTGCGGCCTCTCTCTCCTCTGTGCCATATGTAGGTGCAGCTCCCTCTTTCTCACACTTCCTCCATGAAAAGAAGAAACAATCTCTGCTGGCTGTAATGCGGTCATCATGACACGCCCCTCCCGGTCATAGCTTGCCCTGATTGGCAGCAAAGTGAAAGGGGTCGGACCACAGGCCCACAGGCGCTCCTCTAACTTTGAGGAGTTGGTCGGTGTGAGGGGAGTGCTGGGACTTCTCATTGTCACTATTACCAAACACTGTGCACAGACATCTTTACCCCAAGAACATGCTGCTGCATTGCTTGAACACTGTGCTCCTTAGATCTTCACCACTAGGAACCTATTGCTTTGTCTACCACCAAACGGATTACATTTAACGAGCACCAACTAGCTAGTGAAGAAAATCGGATCTGCAACGTGGAACTCGTTTTCTATCACTCATAGGAAAGCCTATATATATATATATATATATATATATATATATATATATATATATATATATATATATATATATATATTACTTTACTGCTCTGTTATTAGGATAGCATAGGTGAGCTAGATTGCATCTTTCTCAAAGTGGCCACATAAGTAATGAACTGAAACACCCATGGGGGTGTCAAACTCAATTTCATTGTGGGCCGCATCAGCATTATGATTGCCCTCAAAAGGGCCAGTTGTATCTGTAAGATTAGATGTCCAGCGCATCCCCTCCCCTTTACATTAGATGTCAAGAAGAGCCCCCCCACCATCAGAAGTTTAGTCCCCCCACCCTCCCTTACATCACAGTGCACCCCCTTACCTTATGCTGCTGCTGGGAAGAAGATGGATGCATTGCTTGAAAGCAGAAAGTACAGGGACTGGAGGAGGACCAGAAGAGGGCTGGAGCTCTCCTGCAGCTGCAGGAGAGGTGCGAGGGACACACAAAATGGCCTGGAGGGCCGGATTCGGCCCGCGGGCCTTGTGTTTGACACCTGTGCCTTAGATCTTCACCACTAGGAACCTATTGCTTTATCTACCACCAAACGGATTACAGTTTACGAGCTCCAACTAGCTAGTGAAGAAAGTCGGATCTGCAACGTGGAACTGTTTTGCTATCACTTATAGGAAAGCCTATATATATATATATATATATATATATATATATATATATATATATATATATATATATATTACTTTCAGTAGACCTGCTCTGTTGTTAGGATAGCATAAGCTGGCTAAATTACGTGTTTCTCAAAGTAGACACTTAACTAATTAGCTGAAACATCCACTAGGAGGTGACTTCGAATCTAAGCATAGTGTACATACATGTATATAATATTGTTCGTGGCTGAACCATTGTTTGTGCCCTTGGGAGGAATGTGTTTGCTGAGTTGATGCTGTTATCCCGGCTAAGCAGATTTATGACTTCCTTTTTGTGAAATAACTTCATCTGTTCACTTCAATTAAAGTATTTCAGAACCTAATATTACTGAGTTGTTTGATTCTTGCTGTGTTACAAGGATGTCTGAACCCAGAGTGTCAGGTGGGTTGGAAGGTTCAATCGGTCATGGCCATGCAGATGAGCAGGTAAATCTCAGCAGTCCTCAAGGGGGCAGTGCTACATAATAATAATAATAATAATAATAATAATGATAATAATAATTATATGAATAATGATTATCTTCTATTGTCTCTGTCTCTTCCTGCCAACCAAAGCCAAAAGTTTATTTTCTTGAGTAAAGTTCTTTAAATCGCTTTTTGTAAAACCAGCACAAGCCCCTCAAAAAAGAAATCACCCACAACCCTTGTGTAAAAATGTATCAATATCAAAATCACATAACATCCTAACCCAACGTTTCTCAACCTTTTATAGTGACAAGACGCTTTAAAAGTATGTAAAATATATAGGCATGGGCGTCCGCTCCATAGAGCAAGGGGGGGGGCAATTGACCCCCCCCCCCCTGGTTTTACCAAAAATATGTAGAAGAATACGTATCGGCCTAAACTGAGGAAAAAAAAGTTTTTTATATATTTTTGGGGATATTTATTATGGTAAAAAGGAAAAAATATTGATTTTTTTTTAAAATTGTCGCTCTATTTTTGTTTATAGCGCAAAAAATTTAAACCGCAGAGGTGATCAAATACCACCAAAAGAAATCTCTATTTGTGGGGAAAAAAGGACATCAATTTTGTTTGGGAGCCACGTCGCACGACCGCGCAATTTTCAGTTAAACCGACGCAGTGCCGAATCGCAAAAACTGGCCGGGTCCGTTACCTGCATTTTGGTCCGGGTCTTAAGTGGTTAATGTTGCAACGTCAAACTAAAAATCACTGTGGGGATTCCCAATAATTCTCTGTGGTTTCCAACTCTACAGGGCTATGGGGTGCTCAAGCGACTGGATTTCCACTGCGGGCTCCTCGGCAGGGGCCACACATATTTCAAAAAGTAAAAAGATTTCCTGCAAGGTTTCCCATGTTTTTTTGAAGCTGACGTGTGACGCGGATTTATTCTGAATGTCGATGTCTGGTACTTGTATTATATCTGTCAGATTTTATGATTTAATGAGGATTATCTTTATGGCTTTTTTTTTTGCAGCTCACAAATTACAAACAGTTGTGGAATTTATTCTCTGCATGTCAGCAGGCGCTCTGTATCTGGAAATGGCGCTTCCATCACAAGACAGCGATAAGGATCTGCGATGAAGTAGCTGGGTGCGGGCATGTCTGCGCTCATTCTGCAGAGTCCATAGTGAAGACGTCGCTGATCTCGGAATTCAGGGAAAGTGATATAGTGTGGAGTAAAAAGTCATAAAACATTAGAGGACCACGGAACACAAATGGCGGGAAAGTGTGCTGACGGGTGGAGGCCATTATTTCTAAGGGAAAACTTTTTATGTTTTTATTAATATTCATTGCTACGGGTTAAATTTCAAGTTTAATCTTCTTATATTTGGCCTTTCTTTTCCCTCCCTCCCTCATCAACATGCTAATATTGCACGGCTCTATGCAGATGGCCACAGATCTGGCTGCATTGAGACTGCAGATGGGCACAGATCAGGCTGCATTGAGGCTGCAGATGGACACAGATCTGGCTGCATTGAGGCTGCAGAGTGGCACAGATCTGGCTGCATTGAGGCTGCAGATGGGCACAGATCTGGCTGCATTGAGGCTGCAAATGGGCACACATCTGGCTGCATTGAGGCTGCAGATGGGCACACATTTGGCTGCATTGAGGCTGCAGATGGGCACACATCTGGCTGCATTGAGGCTGCAGATGGGCACACATCTGGCTGCATTGAGGCTGCAGATGGGCACACATCTGGCTGCATTGAGGCTGCAGATGGCCACAGATCAGGCTGCATTGAGGCTGCAGATGGGCACAGATCTGGCTGCATTGAGGCTGCAGATGGGCACAGATCTGGCTGCATTGAGACTGCAGATGGGCACAGATCTAGCTGCATTGAGACTGCAGATGGACACAGATCTGGCTGCACTAAAGCTGCAGATGGGCACACATTTGGCTGCATTGAGGCTGCAGATGGGCACACATATGGCTGCATTGAGGCTGCAGATGGGCACAAATCTGGCTGCATTGAGGCTGCAGATGGGCACAGATCAGGCTGCATTGAGGCTGCAGATGGCCACAGATCTGGCTGCATTGAGGCTGCAGATGGGCACAGATCTGGCTGCATTGAGACTGCAGATGGGCACAGATCTAGCTGCATTGAGACTGCAGATGGACACAGATCTGGCTGCACTAAAGCTGCAGATGGGCACAGATCTGGCTGCATTGAGGCTGCAGATGGGCACAGATCTGGCTGCACTAAAGCTGCAGATGGGCACAGATCTGGCTGCATTGAGGCTGCAGATGGGCACACATCTGGCTGCATTGAGGCTGCAGATGGGCACACATCTGGCTGCATTGAGGCTGCAGATGGGCATACATCTGGCTGCATTGAGGCTGCAGATGGGCACAGATCAGGCTGCATTGAGGCTGCAGATGGGCACAGATCTGGCTGCATTGAGGCTGCAGATGGGCACAGATCTGGCTGCATTGAGGCTGCAGATGGGCACAGATCTGGCTGCATTGAGGCTGCAGATGGGCACACATCTGGCTGCATTGAGGCTGCAGATGGGCACAGATCAGGCTGCATTGAGGCTGCAAATGGGCACAGATCAGGCTGCACTAAAGCTGCAGATGGACACAGATCTGGCTGCATTGAGGCTGCAGATGGACACAGATCTGGCTGCATTGAGACTGCAGATGGACACAGATCTGGCTGCACTAAAGCTGCAGATGGGCACAGATCTGGCTGCATTGAGGCTGCAGATGGGCACAGATCTGGCTGCATTGAGGCTGCAGATGGGCACACATCTGGCTGCATTGAGGCTGCAGATGGGCACAGATCTGGCTGCACTAAAGCTGCAGATGGGCACAGATCTGGCTGCATTGAGGCTGCAGCTGGGCACAGATCTGGCTGCATTGAGGCTGCAGACGGGCACACATCTGGCTGCATTGAGGCTGCAGATGGGCACAGATCAGGCTGCATTGAGGCTGCAGATGGCCACAGATCTGGCTGCATTGAGGCTGCAGATGGGCACAGATCTGGCTGCATTGAGACTGCAGATGGGCACAGATTTAGCTGCATTAAGACTGCAGATGGACACAGATCTGGCTGCACTAAAGCTGCAGATGGGCACAGATCTGGCTGCATTGAGGCTGCAGATGGGCACAGATCTGGCTGCACTAAAGCTGCAGATGGGCACAGATCTGGCTGCATTGAGGCTGCAGATGGGCACACATCTGGCTGCATTGAGGCTGCAGATGGGCACACATCTGGCTGCATTGAGGCTGCAGATGGGCACCGATCTGGCTGCATTGAGGCTGAAGATGGGCACAGATCTGGCTGCATTGAGGCTGCAGATGGGCACAGATCTGGCTGCATTGAGGCTGCAGATGGGCACACATCCGGCTGCATTGAGGCCGCATATGGGCACAGATCAGGCTGCATTGAGGCTGCAAATGGGCACCGATCTGGCTGCACTAAAGCTGCAGATGGACACAGATCTGGCTGCATTGAGGCTGCAGATGGGCACAGATCTGGCTGCATTGAGGCTGCAGATGGACACAGATCAGGCTGATAAATACAGTATATATATATATATGAAACAGCAATCTCTCTCCTCCTCCAGTCAGCCCAGCCCCCATACAATTAGAAACACCTTCCTAGGGAACACTTAACCCTTTGGTCGCCCCCTAGTGTTAACCCCTTTCCCTGCCAGTGACATTTATACAGTAATCAGTGGCTATTTTTTTTTAGCTCTGATCGCTGTATAAATGTCACTGGTCCCTAAAAAGTGTCAAAAGTGTACGCTGCAATGTCTCAGTCCCGATAAAATAAAATAAATCGCTGATCGCCGCCATTACTAGTAAAAAAAAAACTCATGGGTACAGTGTTACATGACTGCGCAATTGTCATTCAAAGTGTGACAGTGCTGAAAGCTGAAAATTGGCCTGGGCAGGAAGGGGGTGAAAGTGTCCAGTATTGAAGTGGTTAACCACTTGCCGACCAGCTGCACGTTCCCGCAAATCGCCGTAGGTGTAGTTAGAAACACCTTCCTAGGGAACACTTAACCCCTTGATCGCCCCCTAGTGTTAGCCCCTTTCCCTGCCAGTGACATTTATACAGTAGTCAGTGGCTACTTTTTAGCTCTGATCGCTGTATGTCACTGGTCTCAAAAAAGTGTCAGAAGTGTCTGATGTGTCCGCCATAATGTCGCAGTCCCACTAAAAATCGCTGATCGCCGCCATTACTAAAATGGCTTAATTAAATCTCCTATTTTGTAGACGCTATAACTTTTGCGCAAACCAATCAATATACACTTATTGCAATTTTTTTTTTACCAAAAATATGTAGAAGAATACATATTGGCTTAAACTGAGAAATATATATTTTTTTGGGGATATTCATTATAGCAAAAAGTAAAAAATATTGGGCCAGATCCACAGAGCGAGTACGCCGGGGTATCTACTGATACGCCGGCGTACTTTCAAATTACCCGCGTTGTATCTTTAGTTTGAATCCTCAAACCAAGATACGACGGCATCTGGGTTCGATCCGACAGGTGTAGGGCATCGGACGCCTTCGGATCGTAGGTGCAATACTTCGGCGCCCGCTGGGTGGAATTCGCGTTGTTTTCCGCGTCGAGTATGCAAATTAGCTTTTTCCAACGATCCACGAACGTACGCGCGGCCGTCGCATTCTCTTACGTCGTCTCTAGTCGGCTTTTTCCGGCGTATAGTTAAAGCTGCTATTTTGCGGCGTATAGTTAGACTTGCCATGTTAAGTATGGCCGTCGTTCCCGCGTCAAAATTCGATTTTTTTTTTTTTTTGCGTAAGTCGTCCGTGAATAGGGATGGACGTAAGTCACGTCTAAGTTCAAAAAATTACGTTGTTGCGACGTCATTTCGCGCAAAGCACGGCGGGAAATTTCGAAACGGAGCATGCGCAGTTCAATCGGCGCGGGGACGCACTTCATTTAAATGAATCACGCCCCCTACCCGCCGATTTGAATTCCGCCGCCAGAAATACACTACGCCGCCGTAACTTACGGCGCAAAATCTTTGAGGATTTGAAAGTACGCCAGGTAAGGTACGGCGGCGTAGCGTATCTCTGATACGCGGCGCAAGTGTAAATGTATGTGGATCTGGCCCATTGCTTTTTTATTTTTCAAAATTGTCGCTCTTTGTTTGTTTATAGCGCAAACAATAAAAACCCACAGAGGTGATCAAATACATATCGGCCTAAACTGCCGAATAAATTATTTATTTATTTAATTTTTTTTGGAAATATTTATTATAGCAAAAAATATCGTTTTTTTTGTGATATTTATATTAGCAAAAAGCAAAAAAAATATATTTTATTAATTGACGCTCTTTTTTTGTTTATAGCACAAAAAAAAAAAAACGCTGAGGTGACCGAATACATATCGGCCTAAACTGCTGAAGAAATTATTTATTTATTTAAAAAAAAAATGGGGATATTTATTATAGCAAAAAATATAGTTTTTTTGTGATATTTATATTAGCAAAAAGTAAAAATTATATATATATTATTTTAGTTGTCGCAGTTTTTTTGTTTATAGCACAAAAAAATAAAAAACCTGCAGAGGTGACCGAATACATATCGGCCTTATCTGCTGAAGAAATTATTGATTTGTTTTAAATTTTTTGGGGGATATTAATTATAGCAAAAAATATAGTTTTTTTTGTGATATTTATATTAGCAAAAAGTAAAACATATATATTTTTTTAGTTGTCGCTATTTTTTTGTTTATAGCATTATATTATATTATTTATTTATTTTAAAAAAAATTGGGGATATTTATTATAGCAAAAAATATAGTTTTTTTTGTGATATTTATATTAGCAAAAAGTAAAAAATATATATTTTTTTAGTTGTCGCTGTTTTTTTGTTTATAGCACAAAAAAAATAAAAAAACCTGCAGAGGTGACCGAATACATATCGGCCTTATTTTTTTTAATCGTCGCTCTTTTTTTGTTTATAGCGCAAAAAAATATAAAAACACGCAGAGGTGATCTAATGCATATCGGCCTAAACTGCTGAAGAAATAATTTATTTTAAAAAAAATTGGGGATATTTATTATAGCAAAAAATAGAGGGGCAGATTCACGTCGCATATTTGCGTCGGGCGTAGCGTATCTAAGATACACTACGCGGCCGTAACGTACTTTTTTTTCGAATCCTCAAAAAATTTGCGCCATAAGTTACGGCGGGGTAGTGTATCTTTGGCGGCGTAAGGGCACAAGATTCAAATGGATGTGATGGGGGCGTGTTTTATGTAAATACGTTGTGACCCGACGTAAACAAAGTTTTTTTTAAACGGCGCATGCGCCGTCCGTGGGGGTATCCCAGTGCGCATGCTCAAAATTAAACCTGAACAAGCCAATGCTCCCGACGGTGACGTCATTCTACGCAAATCCCTGTTCGCGAACGACTTACGCAAACGACGTAAAAAATTTTAAATTCGACGCGGGAACGACGGCCATACTTAACATTGAGTACGCCTCATAATAGCAGGTGGTAACTATACGCCGGAAAAAGCCGAACGCAAACGACGTAAAAAAAATGCGCCGGACGTACGTCCGTGGATCGCCGTAACAAGCTAATTTGCATACTCGACGCGGAATTCGACGGAAACGCCACGTAGCGGCCGCCGAAAAAATGCACCTAAGATCCGACGGCGTACTAAGACGTATGCCTGTCGGATCGATCCCAGATGCAGTCGTATCTTTGTTTTGTGGATACAAAACAAAGATACGACGCGGGAACTTTAAAATTACGCGGCGTATCAATAGATACGCCGGCGTAATTCTTTTGTGGATCTGCCCCGTAGTTTTTTGTGATATTTATATTAGCAAAAAGTAAAAAAAATATATTATATATAATTTTTTTAATTGTTGCTATTTTTTTGTTTATAGCGCAAAACATAAAAGCCGCAGAGGTGATCAAATACCACCAAAAGAAAGCTCTATTTGTGGGGAAAAAAGGACGTCAATTTAGTTTGGGTGCCACGTCGCACGACCGCGCAATTGTCAGTTAAAGCGACGCAGTGCCTTACCCAGTCTGTAATTGGGTAAGGTAATAGGGCCAGATTCACAGAAAAAGTACGCCAAAGTATCTGCTGATACTCCAGCGTACTTTCAAATTTGCCGCGTTGTATCTTTATTTGTAATTCACAAACAAAAATACGACGGCTTTTGGCTAAGATCCGACAGGCGTACGGCTTCGTACGCCTTCCGATCTTAGGATGCAATACTTTGGCGACCGCTGGGTGGAGTTTGCGTCGTTTTCCACGTCGGGTATGCAAATTAGCTGATTACGGCGATCCACGAAGGTACGCACGTTCGTCGCATTCTCTTACGTCGTCGATAGTCGGTTTTTCCCGTCGCAAACATAAGCCTGCTTTTTCATGGCTTACATTTAGACCAGCATTGTTAAAGTATGGCCGTCGTTCCCGCGTCAAATTTAAAGACGTCCGGGAATACGAAAGTACGTTACGCACTTCGCCGTTCAAAAAACACGTCGGGGCGCCGTAATTTCGCGGAAAGCATGGCGGGAAATTTCCAAACGGAGCATGCGCAGAACGTTCGCGCGGGAAGGCGCCTAATTTAAATGGTACACGCCCCATTTGAATTAGGCGGGCTTGCGCCGGACGGCTTTACGCTACGCCGCCGCAAGTTTACAGGTAAGTGCTTTGTGAATCAAGCACTTACGCCGAAAACTTGTGGCGGCGTAACGTAAAGGGGATACGTTAGCCGCCGTAATTGTTCGTGAATCTGGCCCATACTTTTCATATTTCAGCTGAAGGTCACCTTCATGTATCCATCAAGCACATTTGTTACATTTGTTACATTGTAATTATTTTGTGTTTTTTGACTACAATCATGTGCAGACGTATGTGCTTTATAAGCACGAGCATCAGCCATTATTTTAGATAATGGGAACGCGGTGTTTATAAAAGGAAGGGGGGGATGGGGGGGGGGGGTTAATGGCCTCATAGACTAATGGATTCTTTAAGATTAATGTAAAAACAAGTGAGATAACGGGCCGACTCCAGAGAGTTTCTTGTCCTAACAAATAGCCGGCGTGTAAGCCAAGCGCTGAATGTCCCGAAATGTTTGCTTTCTCAGCTAATAAATATTACCGTAACACTCATTGGCTGACGAAGTACGAATAAATATTTCTTCATACAACAACCTCATTCAGACATTGTAATAAATTATTTTTAAGCATCAACTCTACAGCCGCGGTAATTGGAAATTTGGACGACATCTGACTTTTTCTGTACTTTAATGTCTGGAAAATAGACGACGCGCTCAATGTTTCTTCTTCTTTTCTTTTTTCCCCTTCGCGGTGACATCCATCATTATGTGTGAAAGTGGTGAGCAATATCCTTTCGCCCAGCGAAATCTGTAATAAGGGAAGTCTAATGGTTTTATATGTATTTTCATTATTAGGTTCACAACTGAAAAAAATAAAATAAAAAATTAACAAATATGTTTTAATTTTTTGTTTTAGTCGGGTGAAATTAAAAAGAAATTAATTAAATAAATGATGTACCGTATATACTCGAGTATAAGCCAACCCGAATATAAGCCGAGGCACCTACTTTTACCACAAAAAAATGGGAAAACTTATTGACTCGAGTATAAGCCTAGGGTGTCCATGTGCATGCCTCACTGTGTCCATGCCTCACTGTGTCCATGCCTCACTGTGCCCATCCCTCACTGTGTCCATGCCTCACTGTGTCTATGCCTCACTGTGCCCATGCCTCATTGTGCCCATGCCTCACTGTACCCATGTCTCACTGTCAGGGCAGCCATCAGGAATTGGGCATGGGCCCCCTGGAGCAGAGAACCGGGGGGGGGGGGGGGATGCTGCCGCGACATGAGAAGCGGGGGGGGGGGGGCCTTTACAAAAAAGGAAGAAATAAAGAAAAATATATATAAGAAAAGGGGGGTAGCCATCCGGGGCCCTGGGGACCTCTGGGCCCTTTAATAAAAAGAAATAAAATATATACAGTATATACAAATTTTTTTTTATAAAAAGAAATTACAAAAAAGGGGGGTTGCCATCCGGGACCTTTGGACCCTTTAATAATAATTAAAAAAAAAAGAAACCTCTGGGCCCTTTAATAAAAATAAATAAAAAAATATATATTAAAAAAATAAAATAAACCTTTATATAAAAAAAGGGGGGGGGTTGCCATCCAGGGCCCTGGGGACCTCTGGGCCCTTTAATAAAAAATGTTTAATAAATATATATAAACAAAAATAAAAAAATAAACATTTATATATAAAAAAAAGGGGGGGTTTGCCACATGGAGCCCTGGGGACCTCTGAGCCCTTAAATAATATATATATATATATATACATAAAAAATAAATAAAATAATATAAATAAAAATTATTTTTTTTATAAAAAAAAAGGGGGGGGTTGTCACCCGGGGCCCTGGGGATCTCCGGGCCCCCCGTACCCCTACTGAGGAGACTTAAAATACAATGTTATAGTTAGGACTGCAGTATACAGAGAGCCTTGACGGGGCCTGCATCTTACATATGCATTTGCAAATGCGTGCAACTAAACCTCTGTTTTTAACGCACACTGTTAGACAGGTGAATTTGGTTGGTTGCTGATTGGTCAGATATTTCATGTTTTTGTATGTATATGCGCCCTTTCCAGCGCTCCTTATTGTAAAGACCAGTCATAGGTAGGGGCAGTGACTTTTGTTTGTTGTATTTATGTCATTGTGGTCAGGCAGTGCACTGGCACCTTCCATGTGCTGAGTGTGCAGTGTGCTCCTGCCCCTTTTAATGAGGGCTGGGCTACCTCCAGTCACCTGCCCATTATCTATCCATCAGCAGTCATGTGCTCCTACTGAGGAGACTTAAAATGCAATGTTATAGTTAGGACTGCAGTATACAGAGCGCCTTGATGGGGCCTGCAGCTTACACATGCATTTGCAAATGCGTGCAACTAAACCTTTGTTTTTAACACTGTGCCCATGCCTCACTGTGCCCATGCCTCACTGTGCCCATGACTAGCCTGACGTTTAACATGGGAGTCTATGGAAGGGGTGCCCGAATTTAAAAAATCGGTGCTCCCCGGCCGTAGGTCCCCCAGACAACCAGAGGAAGAGTGGGGCTACATGTGTCCTCCAGGGGACCTTTGACCGGCTGGTACCGGGTCCCCAAAGTCACCGGAGAAATTACAGTTTGACATTGAAATCTATGGAAGGGGTGTCCGAATTTGAAAAATCGGTGCTCCCCAGCCGTAGGTCCCCCAGACAACAAACTTTGCACACTTGTAGAGGAAGAGTGGGGCTACATGTGTGCTACGGTCGGCCAGTACCGGATCCCCAAAATCCGGGAGATCAGGTGCAAAAAAGTGACTCGAGTATAAGCCGAGGGGGGCATTTTCAGCACAAAAAAATGTGCTGAAAAACTCGGCTTATACTCGAGTATATACGGTACATTGTATAAAAATTGTTCATATTTACAGTTTCAGCCAAAAGGTTGCGCTTTAGGCTCCAGTTTTGGGGTGTACTAGGCTGGTTTCCTCCAACCCCCCCTCCCACCCCTGAAACTGAGTTACCACAGTTTTGTTTTGGGGGGGGGGTAGAGAGTACAGATTTTTATCGGTACCCCCTCCCACTTCCACAATCCTCATATAGGCGTGGATGACGTTCCTTGCCCCACCTTCCGTAGCCACATGGGGCATGTCATTGGTTACCAGGATGCAGTGCAATCGAGGGTTTGTAAGGGGGGGGGGGACAAAGAGGCAGATACAAAAGTATCGAAATCCTAAAGCCGCGTACCCACGATCGGAATTTCCGGTGGGATAAAATCGGATGGAATTTTCCGTCGGAATTCCGATGAAGCTGACCTCCATCAGTCTTGCATACACAGACTAAATTCCGACCGTCCAAAACACGGTGACGTAAAACACTACGACGAGCAGAGAAAAATGAATTTCAATGCTTCTGAGCATGCGTCGACTCCGTCAGAGTTGCACACAGACGACAGGAATTTCCTATCGTTTTTTTTCATCGGGAAGAAATAAAACATGTTCTATTTCTAAACACCGACGAGAAAAAAGTCCGATGGAAATTCCAATCGTGTGTACGCGGCGTTAGGCTGGGCACAAAGTCTGAGGATCCACCACTGACCTTAGCTGCAGCCAGGTAATATCTCCTCGTGGGTTGGATTTGGTGATCACCAATGTAAGGGACATTCTTCTCACTGATCACCAATGTAAGGAACATTCTTCCCACTGATCACCAATGTAAGGGACATTCTTCTCACTGATCACCAATGTAAGGGACATTCTTCTCACTGATCACCAATGTAAGGAACATTCTTCTCACTGATCACCAATGTAAGGGACATTCTTCCCACTGATCACCAATGTAAGGAACATTCTTCTCACTGATCACCAATGTAAGGGACATTCTTCCCACTGATCACCAATGTAAGGGACATTCTTCCCACTGATCACCAATGTAAGGGACATTCTTCCCACTGATCACCAATGTAAGGAACATTCTTCCCACTGATCACCAATGTAAGGGACATTCTTCCCACTGATCACCAATGTAAGGGACATTCTTCTCACTGATCACCAATGTAAGGGACATTCTTCTCACTGATCACCAATGTAAGGGACATTCTTCTCACTGATCACCAATGTAAGGAACATTCTTCCCACTGATCACCAATGTAAGGGACATTCTTCCCACTGACCACCAATGTAAGGAACATTCTTCCCACTGATCACCAATGTAAGGGACATTCTTCTCACTGATCACCAATGTAAGGAACATTCTTCCCACTGATCACCAATGTAAGGAACATTCTTCTCACTGATCACCAATGTAAGGAACATTCTTCTCACTGATCACCAATGTAAGGGACATTCTTCTCACTGATCACCAATGTAAGGGACATTCTTCCCACTGATCACCAATGTAAGGGACATTCTTCTCACTGATCACCAATGTAAGGGACATTCTTCTCACTGATCACCAATGTAAGAGACATTCTTCCCACTGATCACCAATTATTAGCAAATATTCCCTAAGACCAGAAAGGGTTCTTCCATTACCTGTGTGATTGACTTCCCTACCCTGAGAATTGACACGCGTCTCCCCTCCCCCGCCTGATCCCGCCATCACTTCGTGTCTTTCTGCTGCTTTTATAATCTTTACTTTGCACATTAAGTTATGCAAATACGGCTGATTTTCTGTCTCTGGTATGAAATCCCGTAGCTTGCTGAGCTATAACCGTATGACATCTACATTTATTAGAACCTCCTGATTATAGGCCTTCTCCACAAACTGGGGAGTTAAGATTCCAGCTGCCATGCCAAAGATGTCTAAATAAAGATCGTTTCTTCCTAACCTCGTAGATTGGATCTTGGGGATATTTATCAAGCAGCTGAGCATATGGCAGCTGGAAGAAAGTCTAATGCTATTAGCACCCTGGCTCTGCTAAGTGTCTTTTGTAAACAATGTTTTACTTTTGATGAAAACTGATGGATCAAGAAAACTGAGCAAAATTTAATAGGTTTTAAGATTAATTATTGGATAAAGCCAGGGGCCCTTAATACTACAGCGCTGTGTCACGATGAGTGTGCAGGGCCACCAATAGTGGGTCAGCTTTGGAGACTGAGCCTGACCTGGCAAGGGCTGCCTGTGGGTGTCAAGCCTGAGTCTGGCAGGGGCTGCCTGTGGGTACAAAACCTGGGTCAAGCAGAGGCTGTCTGAGGGGGCAGAGCCTAGGTTTGGCAGGGGCTGCCTGTGGGTGCTGAGCCTAGGTCTGACAGGGGCTGCCTGTGGGGGCATAGCTTGGGTCAAGCAGGGGCTGCCTGAGAGGGCAGAGCCTGGGTCTGACAGGGGCTGCCTGTGGGTGCTGAGCCTAGGTCTGACAGGGGCTGCCTCTGGGGGCAGAGCCTGGGTCAAGCAGGGACTGCCTGAGGGGGCAGAGCCTGGGTTCGGCAGGGCCTGCCTGTGGGTGCTGAGCCTGGGTCTGGCAGGAGCTGCCTGTGGGTGCTGAGCCTGGGTCTGGCAGGGGCTGCCTGTGGGTATTGAGCTTGAGTCTGACAGGGGCTGCCTGTGGGTGCTGAGCCTGGGTCTGACAGGGGCTGCCTGTGGGTGCTGAGCCTGGGTCTGACAGGGGCTGCCTCTGGGGGCAGAGCCTGGGTCAAGCAGGGACTGCCTGAGGGGGCAGAGCCTGGGTTCGGCAGGGCCTGCCTGTGGGTGCTGAGCCTGGGTCCGGCAGGGGCTGCCTGTGGGTATTGAGCCTGGGTCCGGTAGGGGCTGCCTGTGGGTGCTGAGCCTGGGTCCGGCAGGGGCTGCCTGTGGGTGCTGAGCCTGGGTCCGGAAGGGGCTGCCTGTGGGTGCTGAGCCTGGGTCTGGCAGGGGCTGTCTGTGGGTGCAGAGCCTGGGTCTGGCAGGGGCTGCTTGTCGGTGCTGAGCCTGAATCCGGCAGGGGCTGCCTGTGGGTGCAGAGCCTGGGTCCGGCAGGGGCTGCCTGTGGGTGCAGAGCCTGGGTCCGGCAGGGCTTGCCTGTGGGTGCTGAGCCTGGGTACGGCAGGGGCTGCCTGTGGGTGCTGAGCCTGAATCCGGAAGGGGCTGCCTGTGGGTGCAGAGCCTGGGTCCAGCGGGGGCTGCCTGTGGGTGCAGAGCCTGAATCCGACAGGGGCTGCCTGTGGGTGCAGAGTCTGGGTCTGGCAGGGGCTGCTTGTCGGTGCTGAGCCTGAATCCGGCAGGGGCTGCCTGTGGGTGCAAAGCCTGGGTCCAGCAGGGGCTGCCTGTGGGTGCTGAGCCTGAATCCGACAGGGGCTGCCTGTGGGTGCAGAGCCTGGGTCCAGCAGGGGCTGCCGGCGGGTGCTGAGCCTGAATCCGACAGAGGCTGCCTGTGGGTGCAGAGCCTGAATCCGACAGGAGCTGCCTGTGAGTGCAGAGCCTGAATCCGACAGGTGCTGCCTGTGGGTGCAAAGCCTGGGTCTGGCAGGGGCTGCCATATTCAGTTGATAAAGAGCTTTGCCTGGCCTGAGACATGTTATATAAAGTGGTTGTAAACCTCAGCCTTAATATGTATGTGGAGTCCAGCCAATCCCTGGGGAGGTGTGCCCAGTAGGTGGGTGGAAAGCCCATAAATAGTCTGAGACCTGAGACAGGGAGGGAGAGAGTTCCTGGGTCCAGCCCTGCTGGAGGAGATCCCTGGAGAGTATTATTGGAGGCATTGCTCGGACAAGGTCATCCAGTGCCCAAGGCAATGATGCCAAACTGTCCAGCCTTGTAACGAATCAAGGTGTCCCTATCCCTACAACTAACCCTTGTGCCCAGGGCAGCCGCCCCACCCACCCCTTGTCCTGGCCCTGATTGGAGGTGTCACCTAGAAGACATTGGGATCCCCTTAGCTGGGGGGCTAGTTCTGGAGTCGGTTTGGGTCTGGAGAAGCTCATTGAAGAATGCCAGTAGGACGTTGGTGTCCAGCTGTCCTGTGGTGGTGTGAGTCTGCATCTCCCTCACTGGAGAGTGGATCTTAGAAGGAGGCAACCAATGATCCTGTGGCTGTTTCACTTCCTGTGAAGATTCTACCCAGAAATCCATGCTTATTAACAACTTCCTTAACTACACCTACAGTAAATCAAATAAACAGAACAACTGCAGCAATACCAAAAAAGAACTCTAGATGGAGCCTGCACTCCACATATGATTGTCTTATGTAAATTACAAACCTTACATGTCATTTTAACAACACAGATACAGATAATCAGCATAAACATCTGGTGGACAGAACAGTAACCATATAAAAGTTGTCAGAATGTAGGTAGGTGGGTTCCAATCCAAGATATTAAATAAACAAGCAAGCTCAGCTAAACTTAAACATAGGAGTATACCATACTCAGGGCCATGCTATTGTCCTCACAATAAAATTGGTGGTATGGAAGTATCAAAGTAACCCCCTGGGAGAGAGTGAAAAGATCTACACTTACTCTTTTGCAAGACAGTGAGACCCGCTTTCCTTTTTCTTGCAATCAACGAATCCCGAATATGTCCTGACGAAGCTTAATGGCGAAACGCGTTGATGCACTTGGGCTCACATCATATAATATGTATTTCTATGTATATGGCTTTTTAACCTTTTTTCATGTCCATTTTTATACCATGTATATGTCTTAATAAATATTATTTTTCTATATCCCTATTGTTTAATGTGCCATTAACCACTTAAAGCGGGAGTTCACCCGATTTTTTTTTTTTTTAACATTAGATTGATACTCATTTTGTGAAGGGGAATCGGCTAGTTCTTTTAAAAACGAAGCAGTACTTACCGTTTTAGAGAGCGAGCTTCTCCGCCGCTTCCGGGTATGGGCTGCGGGACTGGGCATTCCTATTTGATTGACAGGCTTCCGACAGGCTTCCGACGGTCGCATCTATCGCGTCACGATTAGCCGAAAGAAGCCTAACGTCGGTGCGGCTCTATACGGCGCCTGCGCACCGACGTTCGGCTACTTTCGGAAAATCGTGACGCGATAGATGCGACCATCGGAAGCCTGTCAATCAAATAGGAACGCCCAGTCCCGCAGCCCATACCCGGAAGCGGTGGAGAAGCTCGCTCTCTAAAACGGTAAGTACTGCTTCGTTTTTAAAAAAACTACCCGATTCCCCTTGACAAAATGAGCCTCAATCTAATGTTAAAAATTAACATTTCCGGGTGAACCTCCACTTTAAGCCCCGGACCATTTGGCTGGTCAAAGACCAGGCCACTTTTTGCGATTCGGCACTGCATCGCTTTAACTGACAATTGCGCGCTCGTGCAACGTGGCACCCAAACAAAATTGACGTTCTTTTTTTCCCCACAAATAGAGCTTTCTTTTGGTGGTATTTGATCACCCCTGCGTTTTTTTTTTTGCGCTATAAACAAAAATAGAGCGACAATTTTGAAAAAAATTCTATATTTTTTACTTTTTGCTATAATAAATATCCCCCAAAAATCTAAAAAAACTTTTTTTTCCTCAGTTTAGGCCGATACGTATTCTTCTACATATTTTGGTAAAAAAAAAAAATATCGCAATAAGCGTTTATTGATTGATTTACCGAAAAGTTATAGCGTCTACAAAATAGGGGATAGTTTTATGGCATTTTTATTAATATTTTTTTTTTAACTAGTAATGGCGGAGATCAGCAAATTTTATCGTGACTGCGACATTATGGCGGACACTTCGGACACTTTTGACACCATTTTGGGACCATTGGCATTTTTACAGCGATCAGTGCTATAAAAATGCACTGATTACTGTAAGAATTACACTGGCAGGGGGAGCTGAAGGGGTTACGTGTGCCCTAGGGAGTGATTCTAACTGTTAGGGGGCGTGGCTACGAGTGACACGTCACTGATCGCTTTTCCCGATGACAGACGATCAGTGAAGCCTCGTACACATGTACGGGTTTCCCGGCTGACTTTTTACCGCCGGGAAACCCGAGGGGAAAACCGAGAACCGGCTCGGTAACTTTTCCCCCCTCTACACGACCGGGTTTCCCGACAGGAAAACTGCCATGAGAGCTTTGGTCGGGAATCCCGGCCGTGTGTATGCTCCACCACTGTGTTTCCCATAGGAAAACTGCCGGGTTAATAACCGCCGGAAGTCTCGGCAGGAAAAAAGAGAGCTGGTTCTTTTTTTTCCCCCGGCAGTTTTCCTGTCGGGAAAACTGTGATGGAGCATACACACAGCCGGTTTGGCTTGCCATTGTTACTAGGCAGAACGGGGAGATGTTGGCCCAGATTCTCTTAGAATGGCGTAAAACTGGGCGGGCGTAACGTATCTGACTTACATTACGCCGCCGCAAGTTTTTCAGGCAAGTGCTTTATTCACAAACCACTTGCGTGTAAAGTTGCGGCGGCATAACGTAAATCACCCGGCGGAATTCAAATTCGGCGGGTAGGGGGCGCGTTTCATTTAAATGAAGCGCGTCCCCGCGCCGAACGAACTGCGCATGCTCCGTTCCTAAAATATCCCGGCGCGCATTGCTCTAAATGACGTCGCAAGGACGTCATTGGTTTTGACGTGGATGTAAATTACGTCCAGCACCATTCACGGACGACTTACGCAAACAACGTAAATGTATAAATTTCGACGCGGGAACGACGGCCATACTTAACATTGGTTGCGCCTCATATACCCAGGGGCAACTTTACGCCGGGACAAGCCTAAAGGAAACGTCGTAACTTTACTGCGTCGGCCGCGCGTACGTTCGGGAATTTGCGTATCTAGCTAATTTGCATACTCGAAGGGGAAACCGACAGAAGCGCCACCTAGCGGACAAAAAAAAATTGCATTTAAGATCCAACGGCGTAAGAGACTTACGCCTGTCGGATCTAAGGGATATCTATGCGTAACTGATTCTAAGAATCAGTCGCATAGATAGGACGGCCCAGATTAGGACTTACGACGGCGTACATGGCGCTGCGCCGTCGTAAGCCCTTTGAGAATCTGGGCCGTTGTGTTTACATCTCCCCGTTCTTCAGCTCTGTGGCACGATCACAGCAGAGGCGGCTCTTTAATTAGGCAAATAACTTGCCCAATGCATTACCCCAGTTTTGAGGGACAGGGGACCTTAACGCTGCTGTGCTCAGGCAGCAATAAGAGCCAGCGTCCCTAACAAGCAGTGAATATGGGTGACACCACCCCTTGTGACGTCAATGACCCTGCATGCCCTTAGTCAATGTCGTCACAAGGGGGCGGATTCACCAAGGGGCGGATTCACCAGGTGACATCACGTGTGGCCCCCACCCCTTAGTTATTAAAGAGCAGGATCTGGAGGCCGCCTTCTTAAAGGGGGCTCCCAGATTCAGATAAGCCCCTTGCCCACAGACCCCCCACAACCATCGGCCAGGGTTGTGGGGAAGAGGCTCTTGTCCTTGAATTATTTTTCCCATCATGGGTGTAAGTGGGGGCCCCATGTCAAGTTTTGCCTAAGGCCTCACAAAGCCTAGAGCGGCCTCTGGATCACGGGACACCGGCAGACATCGAGTCCACGGGTCCCGTGAGTCACAGTCACGGAGCTCGCGGCAGGGTTGCGAGCGTGCCGCCGCCAGTGCGCGCGCGACCGAGGTATACGTTTGTGCGGCGGTGGGCAAGCAGTTTAAAGTCCAACCTGGGGTCACCCCTGGGGTCCCTTCTTTCTGTATTTCCAGTGGAGAAAATGCTGCGTGTACTTCAGGGCAGTTTGAAGGAATTTGGGGGCCCCAAGCAAGAAGCGGGGGATAGGGTGTTGCTGAGTTTTAAGTAGAGAAGCGGGGGGGGGGGGGACAGCTGCCACTTCTGTCATTGCTTGCAAGCAAGTTAATAAGCGGGGAGGGGGGGGGCCTAGGGGCGCTGTGCAAAAACATTTTTTTATCAATTGCTGCCGCCGAATGTCGGGTAGTACTTCTTCTGATAGGCGTCCCTCCCCCATGTTCTTTTTACCCTCCCTACCGCATACCGCACGCCAGGAGATTCAGTTTGTTGTTCCCGGCCGGACTAAAAGGAAGTGAGCACTGAGTGTGTGCACTTCCTGGGAACTTCTGGGAACAGGACACTGAATCTCCTGTACCGCGCGGTTACGGTACCCGGCCGGACTGCAGGAGGAACTAGGAGGAGTTAGGCCACGCTACAGGCTGCAGCACTTATAGTAAGCGGCGGCGCGGCAAAGGGCCCGTCCTGCTGGGGCCCCTGGCCAGCTCGGGGCCCCAAGAAGTTGCTTGCTTTGCCTGTCTTGTTCCGACGGGCCTGGTGTACTTTAACTTATGAAAGGAGCCAAGTTCACCGTTGGCTCCTTCGGAGGTGCTCTACAGTCTTCAAAGAACACAAGAATTTGGTCCTCTCCACTTTTCAAAATCCATTGGCATACGACGAAATGCGATGATGTTTCCATTAGGGTTAAACCTGTCACCACACTCCTTCATGAGATGAGAGAGATATGATTTTCCTTAAACAACTTGAAGTTTCCAGTGGAACACTCTGGAACTCTTCTTCATTTCAGCAAGAAACTCAAAAGCACAATAATAAATGGCTTGGCCTTTGTGAAAATCCATAGATTAAAAAGACGCGGTGAGTAATGGAGGAAATGTGAGCTCGGAGCGCGCTGGAGGTCTGGAAGGACTCGCAGAGCCGGGTTCATTCGCCCGATGCCTGGGTGGTATGTTACATTTAGACAAAGAGATACATACATGTTACAAGACCCCCCCACACCCCAAAAAAAAAAACGATAAAGAAAGACGATGATCATTAGGCAATAGGTAAACAGATGACAACTTGTGTATACACCGGGAACGGGCGGCTTTTGTCCATTTATCCATCTCTAAGTACATGATGGAAAATTCCATTCTGCGTTCATTTAGCTGAAGTATCAGAAAGGTTGAGAGAATGACAGCGGCGGCCATCATCCTTCTTCCCGCCAGCTGGCAGAACCAGAGAAGACTTCTTAGAAACGCTCATTCTAAGACTCTGTATACATGGCGGTCCTTGGAATGGACTCGGCGCGGTGGAATCTTCATCCTCCTTGTCAAGAGTGATGAGCTGTTAAAGGCGAGGAGCAACCTGGCACGACTCCGGAGAGCGAGCTACTGTTCCTCCTCTGTGTTCTGTCTGGGTACGGTTTACTCCAGATATATACAGTTTACTTCTCATTGTTTAGATCTGACTTGTCTTAATGCATCGTCTTTACTTCCAGAAGAAAAGCTTCATGTTTGGTTCACCGATCATAACACTAAAGTGAAAAATGGAATCTCCTCCGCTTGGCTGGTAAAGGGGGAAAAAAAATAAAAAGAAACAATGTTTTTCCAGAAAGTATTACACTTGGTAGGGAGATCCAAAACTAAAAACAACCAAAAAAGCACAAATGTATCTTTTTATACTGTCTATAATAATGGCAATGAGAATACAGTAAAACCTTGGTTTGCCTTTCCAGAAACATGCTTGTAACCAGGGGCGTTGCTAGGTGGCAAAAAGACGGGGGCGGTTGGTGTCGGAATTAGAGGTGTTGTATGTGGAGTAGTGTTTTTTTGGGGCTGGGCGGTGGGGTTGTGTGACTTACCAGTGCCCATCAATGCTGACCACTGACCTACCTGCACTCGGCCAAACTCGGCCCAAGCCGCACTCGGCCCCAGCCGCACTCGGCCAAACTCGGCCCCAGCCGCACTCGGCCAAACTTGGCCCCAGCGTCACTAGGCCAAACTCGGCCCCAGCCGCACTCGGCCAAACTCGGCCCCAGCCGCACTCGGCCAAACTCGGCCCCAGCCGCACTCGGCCAAACTCGGCCACAGCCGTCAGCCGCACTCGCCCATCAGATCGGTCCTGGGCCCCGGTGCTCGGGGCTAACAATACAAACAATAGGTAAATAGATTCAGGGCTTTTCGAGGGCCCATTCGGGGGTCCAGCCCCCCAAGCCCAGGCCTAACAACGCCCCTGCTTACAGATATTCAGCATCCGCTTTTGATGAGACGGATTATCGACGAAACGCGACAAGCTTTTGAGGATGCAATCCCCCATTTCCATCAATATTTTTATGAATTAATTGTACATCACAAGGTTTCCCTGTTATGGTAATCATGTTTCACACTTGTTTAACGAATGCTGCATCTAAACGAATGGAACGGAATGAATTAATAATAAAAATATTTTTGTTATTTATTCTTATTAATTTGTTACATTCCATTTGTTTAGATACGGCATTCGTTATTTTGGATAGTTTGTCACTTCGGATAAATTCATACTCATTACGTTTTCTAACAGCCACATTTGAAAAATTCCAATACCTATAATTTAATAGTTAGGTTATTCTTAGTTAGAATTTCAGATTTTCGAATTTTAATTCTTATTTTCGGGATTTCAGATTTTCTCATTTCCGAATATTAGAATTTACGAATTTCTGTAATACCGAATTGTGAAATTTTCAAATATATTCAGAAATACTGAAATTCGGAAATTCATAAATTTGTAAATTTGAATATTGGAAAATTCGGAAATCTGGAAATTCGAAAATCTGCGAATTTACGAATTTTTGAATATTCAAATTTACGAATTTTCTGAATATTAGAATTTGCAAATTTACAAACTTATGAATTTACGATTTTTTGAATTTTCGAATTTTCCGGAAAATTCATTTAACAGGTTTTCGTTAATTCGGATATGTTCAAATTAATCAATACATGTCTATTGTCCATTGATTTTGATGACAGTGTCAATATGCACTCTTGTTTGTTACATTATAACATGTTTTTTATATTGTTATTTTAAATTTTTTATAAAAAGATTAAAACAGAAACTCAGGTGTATGGCAGCAATCAGGACTGATGGAAGGGCGATGGATGAAACGCAGACAACAGGTCAAATAAAGCACCAAATCCTAAGGCCTAGAGGCAGTCAGAAGCACCAAGAAGAAGATCAGGAAAGGCAGCAGACAGCCAGAGTCAGGATATAGGTGGAAAGTCAGGGCAGGCAGCAGAAAGAATGTCCAAGGATAATTCAGGGTCAAACCTGATTGAAAATAATGATCGCTCAGCAGAATACCGAAGAAACAGAACTGACAAGAGGTCTTGCTCAAGCAATGATAGAGTGCTGTACATTTGAACTCTTCTCTTGGTCACAGGCCAACTGATAGTGTGCAGAACAGGACGTCAGCCAATAGTTAGTCAGGTTGAAAAAAGACACAAGTCCATCCAGTTCAACCCAAAAAAAAAATACAATACCATATTCACAATTCTACACCCACAGTTGATCCAGAGAAAAAAAACCCCAGCAGAGCATGATCCAATTTGCTACAGCTGGCTACAAAATTCCTTCCTGATCTCCAGAGAGGCAATCAGATTTTCCCCGGATCAACTTTACCTACAAATCTTAGTACTCAGTTATATTCTGTACATTTAGGAAAGTATCCAGACCTTTCTTAAAGAAATCTACTGATCTGGCCAGAACCACCTCTGGAGGGAGTCTGTTCCACATTTTCACAGCTCTTACTGTGAAAAAACCTTTCCGTATTTGGAGATGAAATCTCTTTTCCTCTAGACGTAAAGAGTGCCCCCTTTTCCTCAATGTTGACCGTAAAGTGAATAACTCTACACAAAGTTCACTATATGGACCCCTTATATATTTGTACATGTTGATTATATCCCCCCTTAATCTCCTCTTCTCAAGAGAGAATAAATTCAGATCCTCTAATCTTTCCTCATAGCGGAGCTCCTCCATGCCTCTTATCAGTTTGGTTGCCCTTCTCTGCACTTTCTCCAGTTCCCAGATATCCTTTTTGGGAACTGGAGCCCAAAACTGAACTGCATATTCCAGATGAGGTCTTACTAATGATTTGTACAGATGATATCTCTCTCTCTGGAGTCCATACCTCTCTTACAGAAGTGTATTTAGGTTTTGTGCTGCCCTAGGCCTGACTAAACTCGTGCACCCCCCTAATTTAAATATGACCCACCCCTTCCTATCAAGGCCACACCCCTTTCTGTTTAAGACCCGCCCTGACATTTTTGAGTGGGGGACACTAGTTCTTAAGGGCTTACACTAACAGTGTAGCACAAGCCGGCAGAGACTCTTTCCGTGCTGCCCTAGGCCTGGGCCTTGTTGGCCTAAGACAGGATACAGCGTTGCTCTCTTATACAAGAAAGGACTTTGCTCGCTTTGGAAACCGCAGCTTAGCATTGCATGCTATTATTAGGATTATGATCTACCAAAACACCCAGATCCTTCTCCACCATTGATTCCCCCAGTTGTACTCCCCATAGTATGTAAGATGCATGAATATTTTTTGCCCCCAAGTGCAGAACTTTTCATTTATCAACATTAAACCTCATTTGCCACATAGTTGCCCAATTAGACAGAGCATTGAGGTCGGCTTGTAAATTTGAAGATTTTGTCTGGCTCAAGAAAAGCGATGCCTCCGAGTGCTTCAGTGGGGATGTAAATATACAATATTGTACAATCTAATATAACTATTGCATATAAGTATTAATTGCCTATACATATAACTTGGCTAATCTAAAGAGTCGGATAAGCACAATGATATAACAAACACAGCTGCTTAGTAAACAATATTACATTTATTTCCCAAGAAAATAGGAATATCACAAACTAAACAGCAGATATCTACAAGATATAACAACAATCATCAAAATACGTATCGCCTCCTCTAGGAAGACGTATATCGGCGTAAGCGGGCCTAAAAGCGGAGGTACGGTTTAAAAAAAAAACACACACATTTAAAGTCAGCAGCTACTAACACTGTAGCTACTGACTTTTAATAAGGAGACTTACCTGTCCAGGGTGCCCGCGATCACAGAAGCCGAGCAAACGCTCGGGTCTCAGCTGCCCCGCCGCCATCCTCGGTGAGGGAATCAGGAAGGGAAGCCTTGCGGCTTCACCGCCCGATTCCCTACTGCGCATGTGCGAGCCGCTCGGCGCAACGTGAATGGGTGATGTCTCCTGGGACACACACACAAGGTCCCAGAAGACACCGCTCCCCCATTCCCCAGGAGGCAGCGCGAGGAGGAGAAGAAAGAAGAAGGACCGTGGATCAGGAAGTGGCAGATTAGGACGATCTGCCTAGCAACAGGCACTTCAAGTATGTATATGCAGCATTTCTGATTTTTTTTTTCTTGGTGGAGCTCCGCTTTAAGTGCTTAAGGGGGCGTGGCAAGGGATGTGTCCTATGCCTGCGTACTTTTACTGATAGGTCTCCCTCATTCCCATCTCAAAAAGTTGAGAGGTATGGACTTACAGAGTCCTGCTTGCCCTGAATTATGTGCCACAATTTTGTGCTAATAAAAAATAAATACGTCAACTAAGCAAACTTTTTTTTTTTTTCTATACTTGAGTTTTAATACCTTGTAGCCTTCTGAAATAGATTAAAACATATTTGGAGCTGTCAGTGGCTAAGGAAGATCTTCTGTTATCAATCTTTCTGCCACCTTATCTTCGAAACATAGTAATCAAGCTGACTAGTTTCTCCTTAGTAGCAAAGATTGTACAGAAGCCTTTAATTTACCGGCTTGACTGCATCCTCTTGAAGCCTTTCCAGATGAAATTGCTTTATCTTCCTGGCATGCACGCAGGCGTGTTTAATAAATCAGTGCAAATAGCAATGGACAAGGTTCAGTATCCATAGGAGCAGACAGGTTTTAGATTACTGTTGCTGGTAGACCTGGGCCTGCCTGGCCTACATGGCATTTGCTGGAAGAAAGTGTGTCAAAGTATTTATGGGTCACATGAATCTCCTAAGGTGTTCAGTGGGAATCTTGTTGCTATTATATCAGTTGTTCTGTAGGTTTCCGGTGCCCAATCTCCAGCCCGTTGGCACTTATGGAGCCCCAGGCAAGTATTTTCTCAGCACTGTATTTTCCCCACCCAGTTGTTTTCCGGTGACGTCACTTCCGATAATCATCCTTTACAACAGGGGTGCCCAACCTTTTGAAGAGCGAGGGCCACTTAAGCAACTTTGTCACTTACCTGGTAAGAGTCTGGAATGACAAGGTTGGCCTCCATTGTATCTCCAACCCAAGCCCCACTGAAGTTGGAACATCTACAGTAGTGGTGGCCATCTTACTAGATCATCTACAGTAGTGGTGATCATCTACAGTAGTGGTGATCATCTACAGTAGTGGTGGCCATCTTACTAGATATTTACAAGGCCACAAGTACGGCCGCTGAAATCACACAAGAGGCCACGCATTATAAGAAGGTGAAAAGTCCCACATGAAATGTTCAGAGATTGTAGAAATGAAAAGGAAGGGATCTGGCGTACAGAGATTGTTAAGACCAGTCAGCAATAAAAAGTCTATGAAAACAATAGTGAAACAATCCAAAGGGCAGTCTCTGAGCTGTGTGGGACGAGATATAGTGGAGGGGGATGCACGGTAACACCTGTGGCCAGGGTCGTCTTAATAGCATCATGGGCCCCTGGACAAAGTAATGCTCTGGGGCCCCTACAATGATGACAGTGCAGGTAAACAGACATCAAGTAGGTAGGAGGTAGACTGCCTCCCCTGTGTATCTATCACTCTCAGTGCCATCATGGGGCCCCCAATTTTTAGGGCAGCGTGGGCTCAAGAACCAGCTGCTTTGGGGAAAGTGCAGGGGCCCCCCATGCAGCTGGGGCCCCTGGGCAGTGCCCAGGTGTGCCCTCTCATTAAGACAGCCCTGCCTGTGGCTGCTATCCTCAGAGATGTGACATGCTCTGTGTAGTCAGTGAGAGAAAGGAACAAAGGGAAGGAAATGCCAGCTAAGTGTAGTAAATCGGTAAAGGCTTTAAACAGTGGATAAAAAACACTCACTGTAGGGGATACTTGAAAAATGTAAAACTTTAAAATTTCTCCTCATTCCATACCGTGTCGGCTTGAAATATAGTGGCAAATGGCTTTTGCAGGGCAGGGCCCAACTTTCCTCCTTTCAAAGCATGGGCTTGGGACTCGCCATGACGGAGTTCCAATTTATTTTTTTCTTTTTTAAACAATTCTTAAGTTCCAATTGAATTTTTTCTCACTTGTTTTGTCAAATTTGTCCCCCAATGTCTGGTTTCGTATAAAAAAACTTAGTTTTAAAATTTCTTACTGACAGTTTTCATCTTGCTTGTGGGCAAGTGAAGCCCACAAGCATACAGTTTCTGGATAGGGTGATGCTGAGCTACCAGCATGCACCGCGTGTTCCCACTCATGATCAGTATGTACGGTGCAGAGCGCCGTAAACTTCCACGTTGCTATCACAACGGGTGGCGGAAGTGCTCGTCCCGTTGTGATGGCAACAAAGAGATTTGCGTCACTTCTGGTTTCGCAAATCTCACAAGAACGAGCACTGACTCCTGGGAACGAGCACTGACTCCTGGGAACGAGCACTGACTTCTGGGAACAAGCACTGACTTCTGGGAAGGAGCACTGACTCCTGGGAACGAGCACTGACTCCCGGGAACGAGCACTGACTCCCGGGAACGAGCACCGACTCCTGGGAACGAGCACTGACTCCTGGGAACGAGCAACGACTCCTGGGAACGAGCAACGACTCCTGGGAACGAGCAACGACTCCTGGGAACGAGCAACGACTCCTGGGAACGAGCACTAACTCCTGGGAACGAGCAACGACTCCTGGGAACGAGCACTGACTCCTGGGAACGAGCACTAACTCCTGGGAACGAGCACTAACTCCTGGGAACGAGCAACGACTCCTGGGAACGAGCACTGACTGCTGGGAACGAGCACTAACTCCTGGGAACGAGCACTGACTCCTGGGAACGAGCACTGACTCCTGGGAACGAGCACCGACTCCTGGGAACGAGCACTGACTCCTGCTATTCCCGCGGGTGGCAGAGACCGAAAAGGCCAGTGAAAAGCCTCCTAACAAGGTAAGCCTTAGGAGAATTTATTTTTTCCATTTTAGAACGATTGATCTGTGTAAATGCTGTTAAAGTGGTTGTAAACCCATTACAACCACTTTTACCAACAGGTAAGCCTAGATTAAGGCTTACCTGTAGGTGCAAGAAATATCGGCACCAATGTCTACGGCGCATGCGCCGTAGACATCAGGCACAGGTGCACTGAGCGTGCTGTTTCTAACAGGGATCATGCCATTAGTGGCGGCACCCGTGCGCATGCGCAGGAGTGGTGACCTCATCTCTCCCAGAGTGACTTCCGGGTATCGCAACCAGGGCCACCATCAGGGGGGTACAGGCAGTACACCTGTAAGGGGCCCGGAGGTCCCCAGGGGCCCGGATGGCAACCCCAATTTTTTTTTAGGGGTACAGGGGTCCCCAGGAGCCCGGAGGCCCCCAGGGCCCCAGATGGCAACCCCCCTTTTTTCATTTATTTTTCAATAAAAAAAATATATTTTCTTAATATATTTTTATTTTATTTTTTATTAAAGGGACAATTTTTTTTTTTAGAGGTCCGGAGGCCCCCAGGGGCCCGGAGATCCCCAGGGCCCCCGGATGACAACCCCCCTTTTTTTATAAAAAAACTAAAAACTTTTTTTATATATTTTTTATTTATTTTATTATATATATATATATATATATATATATATATATATATATATATATATATATATATATATATATATATATATATATATATATATATATATATATATATATATAAATGCTATTATTATTATTATTATTATTAAAGGACCCAGAGGTCCCCAGGGCCCCATGTGGCAAACACCCTTTTTTATTCTTTTATAAATGTTTATTTTTTTATTTTTGTTTATATATATTTTTTTATATTTTTATTTTATTAAAGGGCCCAGAGGTCCCGGATGGCAACCCCCCTTTTTTTGTAATTTCTTTTTATAAAAAAAAATATTAAAGGGCCCCAGATGGCAACCCCCCCTTTTTAAAAAAAAAATATATATATTTTTTATATATATTTTTTGTTTCTTTTTTTCTTTTTATTAAAAGGGCACCGAGGTCCCCAGGGCCCCGGATGGCTACACCCCACCAAACAACGTACAAGGTCTCATTGTAGGAGATACGACATATTTTAGTTACACGCATGTAGAGGGTGATTATAGAGCAGATGATGGAAGGAAGAAAGGAAAGTAAAACTTCCTACATTTACCCCCCACCGCCAAATAATTCGTATCCAGCTGTGGAGATTTAGACATTTTGAAGCCTACTGTTTATTTCTCCAACAGCTGCTTAGAGTCAAGCGCACCCGGCACTGCCCGTAGTCCGGACATTGGAGGTCTTCACTTCAAGGAGCTGCAGCCCAGCGTGGCATTGGTATTAGATTGCATCGTTAATCTGGACACTGAAGCAGTGGCGGCTGGTGCTCAACATTTTTAGGGGGGCGCAAACAAATGAAAAATAAAAAAAAAGACAATTGCAGCCTCACTGTGCCCATCAAAGGCAGCCACTGTGCCCATCAAATACAGCCACTGTGCCATGCCATCAATTGTCACCACTGTGCCATCAATTATCACCACTGTGCCATCAATTGTCCCCACTGTGCCCACATCAATTGTCCCCACTGTGCCCACATCAATTGTCCCCCACTGTGCCCACATCAATTGTCCCCACTCTGCCCACATCAATTGTCCCCACTGTGCCCACATCAATTGTCGCCACTGTGCCCACATCAATTGTCCCCACTGTGCCCACATCAATTGTCCCCCACTGTGCCCACATCAATTGTCCCCACTGTGCCCACATCAATTGTCCCCCACTATGCCCACATCAATTGTCCCCCACTGTGCCCACATCAATTGTCCCCCACTGTGCCCACATCAATTGTCCCCACTGTGCCCACATCATTTGTCCCCACTGTGCCCACATCATTTGTCCCCACTGTGCCCACATCAATTGTCCCCCACCGTGCCCACATCAATTGTCCCCTACCGTGCCCACATCAATTGTCCCCACTGTGCCCACATCAATTGTCCCCACTGTGCCCACATCAATTGTCCCCCACCGTGCCCACATCAATTGTCCCCTACCGTGCCCACATCAATTGTCCCCCACCGTGCCCACATCAATTGTCCCCTACCGTGCCCACATCAATTGTCCCCACTGTGCCCACATCAATTGTCCCCACTGTGCCCACACCAATTGTCCCCACATCAATCGTCCCCACTGTAACCTGTAAAATGCTGCCAGTCAGATTGCCCCCCCGCCCGGCACTTACCTTTCTGGGGTTCGCCATCCTCCTTCCACGGTCCCTCGATGTCTTCTGCCGCCCTCGATGACGCTTCAGCCAATCAGGTTACTGATAACCAGAATCAGTGAACCTGATTGGCTGAGACGGCCGTCAGTCTTATCCAAGGGACGTAGCCCACTACGTTCCGAGGATAAGACATCCGGGAGCTGAAGGGCTGTACTCTGATAGGCTCTGACAGGCACTTCCGCACAGCCAACCAGCTGTCCTTTCAGATAATCGGCGCCCAATGTCCGGCTATCTGAATAGGCTGGACACAATAACATACACTCATGCCCACATCAATTGTCCCCACTGTGCCCTACCATTGGTGTCAGTGGGAGGAATGATGCACCATCATTGGTGTCAGTGGGAGGAAGGGTGCCCCATCATTGGTGTCAGTGGGAGGAAGGGTGCCCGCCTCATTTTTGGGTCAGTGGGCGGAATGATACACCATCATTGGTGTCAGTGGGAGGAATAGTGTCCCATCATTGGTATCAGTGGGAGGAATAGTGCCCCATCATTGGTGTCAGTGGGAGGAATAGTGCCCCATCATTGGTGTCAGTGGGAGGAATAGTGTCCCCATCATTGGTGTCAGTGGGAGGAATAGTGTCCCATCATTGGTATCAGTGGGAGGAATAGTGCCCCATCCTTGGTGTCAGTGGGAGGAATAGTGTCCCATCATTGGTGTCAGTGGGAGGAATAGTGTCCCATCATTGGTGTCAGTGGGAGGAATAGTGTCCCATCATTGGTGTCAGTGGGAGGAATAGTGTCCCATCATTGGTGTCAGTGGGAGGAATAGTGTCCCATCATTGGTGTCAGTGGGGGGGAATAGTGCCCCATCATTGGTGTCAGTGGGAGGAATAGTGTCCCATCATTGGTGTCAGTGGGAGGAATAGTGTCCCATCATTGGTGTTAGTTGTGGGTGCCCCATGGCCGCAGTTTGGAGACCGCTTCCCTAGATTGTTTACTGAGCTGGAGTGAATGACTGTTGCTGTGTGCCTGGCTGCCTCTGCACTGTTTCGGGAAAGAACTAGGTCAATCTACAGCGCCCCCTTCAGGCTTAGCACTGCAACTACTTCTGCTCCCTCCATCCATCACATCCAGAATAATGTGAATGGCTAACACGGGTCAGTACACGGGTCAGTACACGGGTCAGTACACGGGTCAGCACACGGGTCAGTACACGGGTCAGTACACGGGTCAGCACACGGGTCAGCACACGGGTCAGTACACGGGTCAGTACACGGGTCAGTACATGGTTTCCAAGTGTTTATAAAGTGGTTTCCTTCTATTTCCTTATTATTCCCCATTTGCCAGCATTTAGGACATCTCTTAGATACATACTGACCACGCACCAACCACTCACCAGAACCCGCTATGGGATTTCGGTAAGTGGCCAAACTGTCAGTGAGCATTACCCGGCCTGATGGGTTACGGGGGGGAAAAAAATCTGCATCACCGTTTTCACCGAATGATTAACAGCCGAGACTTCATATTTATCACCGAAAGAGGATTTCCAACCCTTCAGCTCGGCAGGAATTCCTCACATAGAGACACCTCTGTCTGGCCTGCCGGCGGGACGCACAGGAATAAGTGCGGCTTCTGTCTATCAAACGCGACTCCCAAAGCTGCTTCTATTCGAAGGTAAAAGTCAACGTATTTTCCGTGTATTTTAAAGCAGTATTAAGCGGTATTCAGTCCCCCTGAGTCAGTAGAAAAAAATATATATATATTTGCGCTGAAAGTGATCAGTAAAAAAAAATTATATATATATATATATATATATATATATATATATATATATAATATTAACCACTTCAGCCCCGGAAGATTTGGCTGCTTAATGACCGAGCCATTTTTTTGCGATACGGCACTGCGTCGCTTAACCACTTCTGGACCGCCGCATGTACATTTACGTCGGCAGAATGGCACGGACAGGCACATTGGCGTACCTGTACGTCCCTGCCAAGACGTGGGTCGGGTGTCCGATCGGGACCCCCCCCCCGGTACATGCGGCGGTTCCCGTGGCTTCAGGAGCGATCCTGGACGACGGCACGGCTATTGATTTCTAGCCGCCCCCTCGCGATCGCTCCCCGGAGCTGAAGAACGGGGAGAGCCGTATGTAAACACAGCTTCCCCGTTCTTCACTGTGGCGGCTGCATCGATCGAGTGATCCCTTTTATAGGGAGACTCGATCGATGACGTCAGACCTACAGCCACACCCCCCTACTGTTGTAAACACACTAGGTGAACCCTAACTCCTACAGCGCCCCCTGTGGTTAACTCCCAAACTGCAACTGTCATTTTCACAATAAACAATGCAAGTTAAAGTGGAGTTCCACCCATAAATATAACATTACATCAGTAGTTTTAAAAAAATGTCATTAGTCCTTTAAGAAAATTTTTTTTGTTTTTAGATGCCTTCAAAGTGTTGTTGCTAGGCAGAATAGTTATCTTCCCTCTTCCTGCACCTAGGTGCTTAAGCTTCCTAACCTACACCGCACAGACTCCTGGAAATGTAGTGGGTGTAACTTTCCAGGAGTCTGTGCACTCCCCAGTCTCGAAGAATCATGTGATTTGGACAGTACAGGTGCTGAAACCTGATCTGAAACCTGATTTATAGGGATTTCCTTGAACAGGAAAAATGTGGGGACTGTTGTTAAAGCATGAACAGTAGTATGGTATGAAAATATGTGGGCCTGGTCAAACCTCAGTCATGAGAGCCACAACAACAATGTAGATATCAAAAAGATTTATTTTATAAAAAGTTTCTTTATAAAAGGACATGGAAAAAAGAAAAAAAAAAATTTACATTAAATACTATAGAATGCATAATAGACAAATTCCAGACTAACAAATAAAATGATACTTCAAGTGCATAAAGATGCAGGTGATCTTCATTTCATCCCGCATGTAACGGTTCTACTAGTTTCGCCCAAGAGGGCTTCGTCAGGAACCAATAGGGGGCAGTAGTCTGAGCAAACAAAAAGTATATCAATAAACGGAAAGAGATATGTAATAATATATACAAATAGTCACATAGATTTGTTGGATCAGTACATGCAAACGTGTCTGATTGACCATAGATGTTGACATAATCATAGTTTATTATAAGACATAAAAAGAATATATTTGTTTAAATAGACAAAAATCGAGTTAATGGAGTGTCTGTGATAGCTGTGGACTTTGACAGAAATATTTACCTGAAAGAATGGACTGAAAAACCTGAATAGTTAGCCGTAACTGGCTCAGAATCCCAGATGGAAAATCCCAGATGGAAGGAAGGAGGGATGAGAAAAAGAGGAAATAATCCTCTTATGCATGCGGGTAGGATCACCATGCACCGCACAGAGCCTGGATGCAAGCCTATAGAGGAAGAGGAGCCGGAGGCAAGCAGGTACTGTAGGTACAGAATGAAGATATTAAAAATTAAAAAACATAAAATAAACCCTGGCCACTTGGGCCGTCTACCTTCCCAACACAGGAACCTACCTATGGAGTCTGGCACAGCCTACTGCTGGTCTTCCAGCAGAAAACAATAGTCTTTTTGATTTTCTTATCACACAGCCTCCGGCTCCTCTTCCTCTATAGGCTTGCATCCAGGCTCTGTGCGGTGCATGGTGATCCTACCCGCATGCATAAGAGGATTATTTCCTCTTTTTCTCATCCCTCCTTCCTTCCATCTGGGATTTTCCATCTGGGATTCTGAGCCAGTTACGGCTAACTATTCAGGTTTTTCAGTCCATTCTTTCAGGTAAATATTTCTGTCAAAGTCCACAGCTATCACAGACACTCCATTAACTCGATTTTTGTCTATTTAAACAAATATATTCTTTTTATGTCTTATAATAAACTATGATTATGTCAACATCTATGGTCAATCAGACACGTTTGCATGTACTGATCCAACAAATCTATGTGACTATTTGTATATATTATTACATATCTCTTTCCGTTTATTGATATACTTTTTGTTTGCTCAGACTACTGCCCCCTATTGGTTCCTGACGAAGCCCTCTTGGGCGAAACTAGTAGAACCGTTACATGCGGGATGAAATGAAGATCACCTGCATCTTTATGCACTTGAAGTATCATTTTATTTGTTAGTCTGGAATTTGTCTATTATGCATTCTATAGTATTTAATGTAAATTTTTTTTTTCTTTTTTCCATGTCCTTTTATAAAGAAACTTTTTATAAAATAAATCTTTTTGATATCTACATTGTTGTTGTGGCTCTCATGACTGAGGTTTGACCAGGCCCACATATTTTCATACCATACTACTGTTCATGCTTTAACAACAGTCCCCACATTTTTCCTGTTCAAGGAAATCCCTATAAATCTTCTTTCTTAGAGGGACTTGAAAGCTGACAGTCAATCTTTTACGTAATTAATGTTCATGCTCTGTCAATCCACTTATACTGATCTGAAACCTATTACACTGCTTGTGCAGCACTGAGCATGTGCGAGATCTGCAAGGCTGAAATCCAGGAAGTCATACAGTCTGGCTTCATGATGCCCACACTTAAGATGGCCCCAGTCAATTTCTGTTTTATAAAGTGTCTAAATGCTGTAACAACCTAACAAAACGGACCTTAGTTTACAGACTAACTTTACTAGAATACATTAAGCTTGTGTATTACAGGGGTATTTATATTTAAAAAGTGAAATTGTGGCCGGAACTCCCCTTTAAATGCATTTTGTTGCTGTGAAAATGACAATGGTCCCAACAATGTGTCAAAATTGTCCGAAGTGTCCGCCATAATGTCGCAGTCACGAAAAAAATCGCTGATCGCCGCCATTAGTAGTAAAAAAATAAATAATAATAAAACGATCCTCTATTTTGCAAACGCTATAAATTTTGCGCAAACCAATCGATAAACGCTTATTGCGATTTTTTTTACCAAAAATAGGTAGAAGAATACGTATCGGCCTAAACTGAGGAAAGGCGATGACGCGCACGTCAATCATCTATGCAGAGCTTAGGAACGCCTACTCCCCGGGGAGCGAGAACCTGGAAGCCGGGTGAAAACGACGGAAAAAGGTAAGTACAGACCACCGTAACTTATAGCGTAGCTACCTGAATCTACCCCAATGCATTTTTATAGCATTTTTTGCTGTGAAAATAACAATTGTCCCAAAAATGGGTCAAAATTGTCTGAAGTGCCCGCCATAATGTCGCAGTCACGAAAAAAATCGCTGATTGCCGCCATTAGTAGTAAAAAAAAAAGAATTAATAAAAATGCAATAAAACTATCCCCTATTTTGTAAACGCTATAAATTTTGCGTAGTGAGGTGAGGGGCGCTATATCAAAATAGTGGATGCGTGTCACAATGTGCGTTTGAGTAGTACACAGTGTAACTGTGTGCCCAAATCTATGTGAAAAACCAAACAGATTATAGTTTAAACTCTATAAGTACAATAGTGCCAAATGCTGTGGAAAATAAATAAAAAAAAAAAAAAAAAAAAAAAAAAAAAATTAAAATTAAATTAAAAGAATGTCCAGCAAATAAATAGTTAAGTGCAAAATGGATCCAGTGTTGTATCAAGTCCAGGTGCAAAATGCAAATAATCCAATCCCAAATCGCAGGGAAAAGTGCAAATGCTAAAGTGCTTGTGAATCATCAAAATAGCCAAAGTGCGAGAAAGAAGTGATCCGCCTTCACCTATAGGTCACCAGAATAATAATGGATGGCTCCTTACCACACGGTGTTGACCAGATTACTTAAAATATGGTCAATCAGGCTTGTTTTAAATGAGGATCAGCAGGGTCTCATTGGATTCCAATGTCAGCGATTGCAGCAAATGGTGTACCAAGAAAGGAGAAGAGATACCACCATAGTGTAAAACCATTTAATATCCAAAAGTTAAAATTACAATGCCAAATGGCCTCTTACTGTTGCTGGTGCCCGTTCCCGGCACTGAGGCTGTAGGTGGTGGGGATAGTAAGACAAGATAAGAGATGGCCGCGTCCTGGTCCACTAGCGTGCGTTCCACCGCTAGTTGTCCATCAACCAGTGAGACCGGAAGTGCGTGGCTATGCGTGCGCGCTTGGATACCGCCTCGACGTCACGTTTCAGTTAAACCGTCTTCAGGAAAACCGTCTTTTGCGCAAAATTTACCAAAAATAGGTAGAATAATACGTATCGGCCTAAACTGAGGGAAATTATTTTTTTTTTTATATATATTTTTGGGGGATATTTATTATAGCAAAAAGTAAAAAATATTGCATTTTTTTTCAAAATTGTCGCTTTATTTTTGTTTAAAGCGCAAAAAATAAAAACCGCAGCAGTGATCAAATACCACCAAAAGAAAGCTCTATTTGTGGGGAAAAAAGGACGGCAATTTTGTTTGGGAGCCACGTCGCACGACCGCGCAATTGTCAGTTAAAGCGACGCAGTGCCGAATCGCAAAAACTGGCCGGGTCCTTTACCTGCCTAAAGGTCCGGGTCTTAAGTGGTTAAATGCTGATTTCATGAAATCTCTGCCATGAAAGCACGCGACCTTTATCGGTGTGTCGGGTAACACTGAGGGAGGCGTCCAATGCGACCCGATGAATATCTGTTTTTTTCACAATCTGAAGCCGCTGTTTTTTTTTTTATTTATGGGTGACCTTCAATGGCAGAGATTTTCCGCGTGAAATTGCCGAATGACTAATGGGCGCGATAAAAATCAGCAAAGGCTCTATTCCGGGCTGAATTATTGGATCCTTAAACCACGGCGATTTTTGAAAGTAGAAACATAAGACGGTAATCAGAAAACTGACACCGCAGTAATCGCGGCGGACTGAACCGTTACCGCTCGCCGCTCGCTTTAGTATTTAAATGTGAATTCCTGAAAAAAAGACACACGAGATTTTAAACAAAAACAAAAATTAGATGTAAAGGACGATTGCTGCTTCACATACCGACGGCGACATTTAGAGGTTATTTTTACTTTTCAACAACCTTGTGTTAAAGTAGCTGACGGGCAAAACAATAAAATAAAACACATGCGGTACGCCATGGTTTACCAATGAACCCTTTCGCTGCCGGAGCCCTTTCTGCGCACACATACAGTGCCTAGCAAAAGTATTCACCCCCCTTGGCTTTTTACCTATTTTGTTACATTACAGCCTTTAGTTCAATGTTTTTTTAATCTGAATTACTGTATATACTCGAGTATAAGCCGAGTTTTTCAGCACATTTTTTGGTGTTGAAAATGCCCCCCTCGGCTTATACTCACTTTTTTGCGCCTGATCTCCCGGACTTTGGGGACCCGGTAACTTGGCACACATGTAGCCACACTCTTCCTCTACAAATGTCCAAAGTTTGTTGTCCGGGGGACTTTTCAAAGTCGGGCACCCCTTCCATAGACACCCATGTTAAACTGTAATTTCTCCAGTAAATTTGGGGACCCGGTAACGGCCGGCCGTAGGTCCCCTTGACCCGAAACTTGGCACACATGTAGCCTCAGTTCTCCTCTACAAGTGTGCAAAGTTTGCTGTCTGGGGGACCTACGGCTGGAGAGCACCAATCTTTCAAAGCCAGGCACCCCTTCTATAGACTCCCATGTTAAACGTCAGTCTAGTCATGGGCACAGTGAGGCATGGGCACAGAGAGGCATGGACACAGTGAGGCATGGGCACAGAGAGGCATGGGCACAGTGAGGCATGGACACAGTGAGGCATGGACACAGTGAGGCATGGACACAGTGAGGCATGGGCACAGTGAGGCATGGACACAGTGAGGCATGGACACAGTGAGGCATGGGCACAGTGAGGCATGGGCACAGTGAGGCATGGGCACAGTGAGGCATACAGTGAGGCATGGGCACAGTGAGGCATGGACACAGTGAGGCATGGACACAGTGAGGCATGGGCACAGTGAGGCATGGGCACAGTGAGGCATGCAGATGGACACCCTAGGCTTATAGTATATACAGTATATGTGATGGATCAGAACACAATAGTCTAAGTTGGTGAATTAAAACAAAAAAAATATAAACATAAAGCAATTTTTCAGAAATAAAAAACTGGTAATTGTCATGTGCGTATGCAGCGCACCCAGGCGCCATAGAGGTTTGGGCGCTGAAGCGCCAGAGTGCTCCCCTTCCGCCTTCTCCTCCTCTTCTTGTGTCCAGAGGCAGCTCTCTCCACCGGCAACTGACAGGAGCGGATCAGAGGAGGAGAGACTGTGCCACCGCCGCCGCTGCTGTGTTTCCTGCCCAAGTCCATCCTCCCTCCTCCTGTCAGAGGAGGAGAGCAAAGCAGCCGGAGACCATAGCGGCAGTCTCTGACCATCTCCTTTATTATATCTACTGTCTCTGAGCATATCCTGTATTATATCTGCAGTCTATGACCATCTCCTGTATTATATCTGCAGTCTCTGACCATCTCCTGTATTATATCTGCAGTCTCTGACCATCTCCTGTATTATGTCTGCAGTCTCTGACCATCTCCTGTATTATATCTGCAGTCTCTGACCATCTCCTGTATTATGTCTGCTGTCTCTGACCATCTCCTTTATTATATATGCAGTCTCTGACCATCTCCTGTAGTATGTCCGCAGTCTCTGACCATCTCCTGTAGTATGTCCTCAGTCTCTGACCATCTCCTGTAGTATGTCCTCAGTCTCTGACCATCTCCTGTATCATGTCTGCAGTCTCTGACCATCTCCTGTACTCTGTGTGCAGTCTCTGACCATGTGGGGGCACTAGAAATATTTCTGCACCCAGGCGTCTGTGACCCTAGGATCAGCCCTGTATCCAAGTCACGATCCATTTTAAATAGGCCGTTTGGTGCCAAGCCCAGTGCCGAGCATGCGCGTGTGCACGCTAATATGTTCACGTGTGCTTGCTTATACATGTTTTGTAGAGAGCTTTTATGAGCAATAGTCTTCTCATTCTAGCATGTACTGGGCGTTTTCTAACTGATGGCCCCTAGTGGAATTCCCAGATTTGTCGTCGGCATTATAACGTGTAAAACCGGTGGCATCGAATTTTACAAGAGGGGGGGGAAGTAACGGAAAGCACTTGAGCCACGATCCATCTCATCTGAGTAATAAATACCGCGTACAAGCCTCTCAATGTCACCTTATTATTCTTTATGTAGGGCCATTGAATAATTTATAGCCGGGCATTCATTAAATGTACCCACAAGGCGGCCGTGGCATTAAGGTTGGCGTAATACTTCTCGGAGAAATAGTAGACTTTAATGAAGAAGAAGAAAACGCGGCGGCCTCCGCGATGGATATGGAGTAAGCTGAGCCTCCTATGAAATTCTCGAGGTGCCATAACCCAACCATGACCTACGGCAAGAGGAATGCTTTTAACCAGATGTATGGCAGAAAGTGTTCTAATAATGGAGATAAATACGACGTAGCCTGTGAGTGACAACACGTCTCGCGGTTTTTTCTCTCTTTTATTGGCTGCCACACACAGAAGTATAATTCATGGTCCCTCACATTTCAAGGCTGTGTGTTTTATGGTCGGTATTCGGGGTACTGACAGCTCACTTTCCTTGCCTGGGCTCGCAACGCTTTTTATTGCCGACATATTAAGGGGCTTTTTTTAGTAAGAGTTTTTTTTTTTTTTTTTACCTTCCCCCCCACTCTGGGATTTGGCAGTTCATAAATACAACCCATAAACCCGGGAACAGAAAGAGGAAATTAGCAATGGGTGGCGATGGTGTTCTTCCAAGTTAGCGAACGGCAATTGGAGACCCGTTCTAAAATATAACGAGCTAGGAAAACGTTATTGTGATCCAAGGATCTCTCATTCAGTGGCGGCTGGTGCTCCAAATTTTTGGGGGGGCGCAAACGAAAAAAATAAAGAAATTGTCACCACTGTGCCATGCCATCAAACACAGCCACTGTGCCATCAATTCGCACCATGCCAAACGCAGTCACTGTGCCATGCCATCAAACACAGCCACTGTGCCATCAATTATCACCACTGTGCCATGCCATCAAATGCAGTCACTATGCCATCAATTCGCACCATGCCAAACGCAGTCACTGTGCCATGCCATCAAACGCAGTCACTGTTCCATGCCATCAAACGCAGCCACTGTGCCATCAATTATCACCACTGTGCCATGCCATCAAATGCAGTCACTATTCCATCAATTCGCACCATGCCAAACGCAGTCACTGTGCCATGCCATCAAACGCAGTCACTGTGCCATGCCATCAAACGTAGCCACTGTGCCATCAATTATCACCACTGTGCCATGCCATCAAACGCAGTCACTGCGCCATGCCATCAAACGCAGCCACTGTGCCATCAATTATCGCCACTGTGCCATGCCATCAAATGCAGTCACTATTCCATCAATTCGCACCATGCCAAACGCAGTCACTGTGCCATGCCATCAAACGTAGCTACTGTGCCATCAATTATCACCACTGTGCCATGCCATCAAATGCAGTCACTATTCCATCAATTTGCACCATGCCAAACGCAGTCACTGTGCCATGCCATCAAGCGCAGCCACTGTGCCATGCCATCAAACGCAGCCACTGTGCCATCAATTGTCACCACTGTGCCATGCCATCAAACGAAACCACTCAATTGTCGCCACTGTGCCAATTGTAACCACTGTGCCCTTTAATTGTTGCCACTGTGCCCATTGTTGCCACTGTGCATGTCACTGTGCCCTTTAATTGTTGCCACTGTGCCCATTGTCACCACTGTGCCCTTTGTCACCACTGTGCCTATTGTCACCACTGTGCCATTTGTCACCACTTTGCCCATTGATGCCACTGTGCCCTTTGTCGCCTCTGTCCCCATTGATGCCGCTCTGCCCTTTGTCACCACTGTGCCCATTGATGCCACTGTGCCCTTTGTCGCCTCTGTGCCCATTGTCGCCGCTGTGCCCTGTAAAATGCACTTACCTTACTCCTTCCACGTCCCTCGATATCTTCTCCCGCCTTGGTGACGCTTCAGCCAATCAGGTTACCGATAACCAGAATCGGGGAACCTGATTGGCTGAGACGGCCGTCAGTCTTATGCAAGGAACGCACCCCCCCCCCCTACGTCCTGAGGATAAGACATCCGGGACCCGAGGGCTGTGCCATCAATTGTCACCACTGTGCCATGCCATCAAACGCAACCACTCAATTGTCGCCACTGTGCCAGTTGTCACCACTGTGCCCTTTAATTGTCGCCACTGTGCCCATTGTTGCCACTGTGCATGTCACTGTGCCCTTTAATTGTTGCCACTGTGCCCATTGTCACCACTGTGCCCATTGTCACCACTGTGCCCATTGATGCCACTGTGCCCTTTGTCACCTCTGTGCCCATTGATGCCACTGTGCCCTTTGTCACCACTGTGCCCATTGATGCCACTGTGCCCTTTGTCGCCTCTGTGCCCATTGTCGCCGCTGTGCCCTGTAAAATGCACTTACCTTACTCCTTCCACGTCCCTCGATGTCTTCTCCCGCCTTGGTGACGCTTCAGCCAATCAGGTTACTGATAACCAGAATCAGGGAACCTGATTGGCTGAGACGGCCGCCAGTCTTATGCAAGGAACTCATCCCCCCCCGTACGTCCTGAGGATAAGACATCCAGGAGCCGAGGGCTGGACTCGGAAAGCCGCTGGCTCTGATAGGCACTTCCACACAGCCAACCAGCTGCCGTTATTCAGGTGGCCGGCGCTCAAGTTCTGGCCATCTCTGAATAGACCAGCGGCAGCTGGTAACAATAACATACATTCATGCAATGCATGAATGTATGTTATTAGACTCAGTGGCGGGCGAGAGCCAGAGGGGGCGGCGCTCCAGCGCCCTCTATAGACGAACCGCCACTGCTCTCATTATTGCAGGGGAAGAATTCTGCAGGCTGGACAACCGGGGTCCATTAATTAAAAGAATTTCAGTGGGAATTTCTCAGCATTCGTGCAATTTTATTTTTTTATCAGATACTGTCACCAGCAGGGGAGGGCTGGCAGCCTTAGGCCTGGGGGGCAAGTCCAGTCAAGTGACCCACCTGTTTTTTCAATGCAGCCCATCAGTGCAGCCAACTCCAGTGCCCATCAATGCAGCCTGATCATTGGGGCAGGTTACATGGGGTGTATGGGGGGGGAGGTGTGACAGACTCACCTGGGACAGAGGCTTTTGGAGGGTACTGAATGCTAGCCTCTTGCCTTGCGATCATGGGCCCTGTGAACTGTATGCCTGGGGACCCTGTATATGCCATTAGAGTGACTGATTCATACTGTTGGGACATACAGTGTAAGGAGATGCAAATGGCGTCACTGTGCCCTTTGTCACCACTGTGCCCATTGATGCCACTCCAGCCATCTGTCTGTTCTCTGTGCTAATTGACCCTGCTATTGTGTGAAGATGTCCTGTGTTTACACTTATGATAATGTGTATTGTATAAGGCCTCATTCACACGGACGGACCGTTCGGGTCCGCCTGTCATCTCTATGGAGCGTCGGATGTCAGCGGAGACATGTCCGCTGACATCCGACCCTATCCGATCCGCTACAAACAGACGTATGGGGGCACGTCCCCATCCGTCCATGGCGGATCCGATCGGGTAAGATCTGATGAAAACGTACATGCTGTCCGTTTTCATCAGATCGCTCCATAGGAGACAGCGGTGCCCGACAAGCCCCTTCCCGCTCAGTGAGCAGAGAGGAGCTTGTCATCTGTCGGCTTAGCGGAGATCTGCAGACTGTAGCAACGGAGTCCGCCTCGTGTCCTCGTGTCCTCGTGTCCGCCTCGTGTGAATGAGGCCTAACAGGTGAGTGAGGAGATGTGACGTCTACCCTGAAAGGTCATATCTATGAGTCACCTAGTCTAGGTAAATGATTAGTTAATTAGCTCATGTTAATTTATGTTCTGGATACCTCCTCTTTAACTGTATATAAGGTTGTATTCTTGGTTCTGATAAACACTCCATGTTCAGCAGACAAACAAGTCTCGTCTGGTTGTGTGCTTGTGAGCAGCTGGAATATCTGATATCTATATCCAGACTGATAGGAAGCGGTATATGACAGAAACACTCAAGGGGCGTGTGGGACGTTCCGTTACGGAGAGAGCGCATCTAGACACCGAGGAGAGAAGGAGGAGGAGGGAGGGGAGCACTTTGGCGCTTCAGCGCCCCCACCTCTGTGGCGCCCAGGTGCACTGCACCCCGTGCACCCGCCTTGGCTCGCTCCTGGTGATAACATTCAACTGTACGATAAAATAGCCTTAAAGGAGAAGTCCAGCCTGAGCTTTTTAGGCTGGGCTTCTTCTATGGGTAACAGGAGTGAAATTTGTTTTCAGCAGAGAGTGGTCTGAAGTCCGCTCTCTCCGCTGACATCACTGCCATCAGTCGGGGGCTGAGATGGCCTCTCCCCCCTCCTCCACGGCTCAGCGCTCCAATGAGCGCTGAGAAGTAGAGCAGAAGCGATGCTGACTGATAGTCAGCATCACTCCACTCGAGGAGAAGTGAGAACTGAGCCATCGGCGATGTTCGGTGGCTCGGTTCCCAGTGCAGAGACGCCGGGGGACAGATGCAGCATCGGTTTCATGCTCCATCCACCAAGGTAAGTACGACTAGCATAAAAATAAATAAACGAATGTATTGGATGGAAATGTATAGAAAATAAGCGGAATGTTTGATTTTTTCTTATATAATCAGCCGATGGTTCCTGGATGTTTCTTTTCCGCGGCTCCTGATCCCGATTGTTGATGAGTTTGTCTGTCTTGCGCGGTCTGGATTCTGTCTCGCGCTCCGCCATGTATTTCTGACTCATAAATATCTCTCGGCCCTCTTCGCAGCTCTGACGCGCGCTCAATCAACGTGTTATTTTTGGCATTAATCGCACATTTGCCTTTTGAGATTTTGCTCTAACTTGGCTCGGGTTCAATTCTTCAATACACGTCTTCACGCTCTGGAAGAGATTTCTTTTTTGAAAGGCCAACGCCGTGCGCCCCGTTTTATTCTCTCGTCTTATTAGAAGTTCATAAAGCAGATCCACAGGTTGGTGAAAACGTCTTCATCATGGAGCACATGTCATAATAAGTAGATGCAGATCCTTCTAATCTTCTGTTGTCAGGCCGGGAATTACACAAAGGTGATGGGTGACTCTTCACATATGGTGCAAATAAACGGCGTGTGCGTCAGATGGGCAAATGTAGACATTCTTAACCACTTAAGGACCGGGCCTATTTTTTACACTTGGGGGTAGATTCACATAGACTTATGATGGGCGTATCAGTAGATACGTTGTCATAAGTCTGAATCCCCGCCGTTGCAACTTTAAGCGCATGCTCAAAGTGAGATACGCTTAAATGTTGCTAAGATACGACCGGCGTAAGTCTCCTACGCCGTCGTATCTTAACTGCATATTTACGCTGGCTGCTAGGGGCGTGTACGCTGATTTACTCCTAGAATATGTAAATCAGCTAGATATGCCGATTCACAAAGGTACGCCCGGCTGTCGCAGTAAAGATACGCCGTTTACGTAAGGGGTTTTCAGGCGTAAAGATAAACCACCAAAAACATGGTGCAGCCAATGTTAAGTATGGCCGTCGTTCCCACGTTGAAATTTGAAAATTTTACGTCGTTTGCGTAACTCGTCCATAAATGGGGCTGGCCGTAATTTACGTTCACGTCGAAAGCATGACGATTTGCCAACGTCATTTGGAGCATGCGCACTGGGATACGTCCACGGACGGCGCATGCGCCGTTCATTAAAAACCTCAAATACGTGGGGTCACTAGTATTTTACATAGAACACGCCCCCAACCAGCCTATTTTGAATTAGGCGGGCTTACGCCGGCCCAGTTACACTATGTGAATACAGGACTTGCTGCTCAAACTTACGGAGGCGTAGTGTATCTGAAATACGCTACGCCCGCACAAATATACCTGAATCTAGCCCTTGGTGTTTACAAGTTAAAATCTTTTTTTTTTTGCAAGAAAATTTCTTAGAACCCCCAAACTAAATTATATATATATATATATATATTTCAGACACCCTAGAGCAGGGGTCTCCAAACTTTCTAAGCAAAGGGTCACTTTACTGTTCATCAGGCTTTAGGGGGGCCAGACTGTGGCCATCGAGAGTAGAAAAAGGTCCTGGCATCAGTTGGAGTAAACCATGCCCCATCTTCTGTATTGGTAAGAGGGATTGTGCCCCATCACTTGTGTCATTGGGAGGAATTATGCCCCAATCGTTCGTGTCTTTGGTAGGAATTGTGCCCCATTGATGATGTAATTGGGAGGAATTGTGCCCCATTACTTGTGTCATTGGGAGGAAATATGCCCAAATCATTGGTGTCTTTGGTAGGAATTGTGCCCAATCATTGGGCCCCATTGATGATGTCATTGGGAGGAATTGTGCCCCATCACTTGTGTCATTGGGAGGAATTTTGCCCCAATCGTTGGTGCCTTTGGTAGGAATTGTGCCCCATAATTGGGCTCCATTGATGATGTCATTGGGAGGAATTGATCCCCATCTTTAGTGTCTTTGGTAGGAATTGTGCCTCATCATTGGGCCCTATTGATGATGTCATTGGGAGCAATGGAGCCCCATCATTGGGCCCCATTGTTGATGTCATTGGGTGGAATTGTACCCCATCTTTGGTGTCATTGGGCCCAATTGTTGGTGTCATTATGAGTAACTGTGTACCATTGTTGGTGTCATCGAATGAAATAGTTCCCCAAGGGCCGGATAAAAGCAAGCAAAGGGCCCCCGGGCCGCAGTTTGGAGACCACTGCCCTCCGAGAATAAAATGGTGGTCGTTGCAATACTTTATGTTTTTCTTTTTTACACTGTCCCTTTAAAGAAAAAAATATGGGGATAATTTTTATTCCCATTACAAAGAATGTAAACATCCCTTGTAATAGAAAAAAAGAATGACAGGACCTCTTTAATGTGAGATCTGGGGGTCAAAAAGATCTCACATCTCATATTTACACTTAAATGCAATAATAAAAAAAAAGTATTCTTTTTCCAATTTTTGGATTTTTTCCCTTTAAGACCATTAAAAGGAAGTGACGTATGATGTCGCTTCCATCATCCAATGGTATGGAGTTGAGTGGGGGGCCATCTTTCCTTCAATTGACTGCATGCCTTGGAGGGGAAAGGACCTGATTGTCGCCTCTGCTACCGACGGCTCCAGTAAGCGGTGGAGACGACCGGAACGCGTCAGTAGGGGGGTGGGCACCTGATAAAAGTGATCTTGCGGCGAATCCGCCACAGAGACTACATTTATCTGAAAGCGGACCGCCCAATACTGGGGTTATGGCAGTGTTCAACATCAAAGTACCATGACGGCGGGTGGTCCGGAAGTGGTTTAAAGAGACCTGTCATTTATTTTATATTTGTGATAGCCAATGCCAGGGGCAGACTGGGCTGGGGGGCAATGCCCCCCCTCTGGACGCTCTGATGCCCCATAAAAAAGCCAGTGGAAGTAAGGCACCTCCTTTGCTGAGGACTAATTCAGCCAGGGGGTGTGTAACCAGCTCATTAACCCACAGCTGATGTGAGCAGTGAGTCTGAGAAGACTCATTACCCCATAGCTAATGGGAGAATCTAGAATTCTGAGAAAATGCAGTACCCCACAGCTAATAAAACCATCTAGGAGTCTGAGCAGACTTCTTAACCTGCAGCTGACAAGAGCATCTAGGAGTCTGGGAAGACTCGTTACCCAACAGTTAATGGGAACATCTAGGAGTCTGGGAATAAGCGTTACCAAACAGCTAATGGGAGCATCTAGGAGTCTGAGAAGACTCATTACCCAACAGAAAATGGGAGTCTAGGAGTCTGGGAAGACTCATTACCCAACAGAAAATGGGAGTCTAGGAGTCTGGGAAGACTTGTTACCCAACAGCTAATGGGAACATCTAGGAGTCTGAGAGATGCAGTTGCCCACGGCTGATGGGAGCATCTACAGTAGGAGTCTGAGAAGACCTGTTAATCCGCAGCTGATGGGAGTATCTAGAAGTCAGGGAAGACTCGTTTCCCCACAGCTAATGAAAGCATTTAAGGAGTCTGAGAAGATTTTTTACCCCATAGCTGATGGGAGCATCTAGGAGTCTGAGAAGATTCGTTAATCCAGAGCTGATGGAAGAATCTAGGAGTCTAAGAAGACTCATTAACCCGCAGTTGATGGAAACATCTAGGAGTCTGGGAAGACTTGTAATCCAACAGATAATAGGAACATCTAGGAGTCTGGGAAGACTCGTTAACATGCAGATTATGGGAGCATCTGGGAGTCTAGGAAGACTCGTTACCCAACAGCTAATGGGAGCATCTAGGAGTGTGAGAAGGCTTACTAACCCACATCTGATAGAAGCATCTAGGAGTCTGAGACGACTCATTACCCAACAACTGATAGGAACATTTAGAAGTCTTAGAAGACTTGTTACCCCACAGCTAATGTGAGCATCTAGGAGTCTGTAAAGATTAGTTAAAGCGGGGTTCCAACCACAATTAGCATTTTTTAAATGTATGTCCTTTTATCCTGCGTTTTTATAATATAAATCCGGTCACTTACTATTTTACAATTCGCCGCCGCTCCGCATAGTTTTTCAAAAAAGATAGTTTATAAAACTATGTCCACACCGTTGTCATTTTGCTTGTGGGCATTGTGAGGCCCACAAGCACTTACTTCCTGGAAGTCTTGGATGGGCAGTTATAATGGGGTAGCGCACTGCATCCTGGGAAAAGGATGACACACATTTCCCAGGAGCATTAGCGTGCTGAGTAGCCTAGGGAGATGATGTTAGAATCCTAGGTGATTCCAAAGGCAGATTTCGTGGGACCGCATAGCAACAGGCATTTCCAGGTAAGTAAACATTTTTTTTTTAGGTCTAATGAGCACAATAATGAAAAAAAAACTTGGGGGATGGAAACTCCACTTTAACCCGCAGCTAATGGGAACATCTAGGAGTCTGAAAAGACTTGTTAACCCACAGCTAATGGGAACATCTAGGATTCTGGGAAAATGTGTTAACCCACAGCTGATGGGAGCATCTAGGAGTCTGAGTAGACTCATTAATCTGAAGCTAATTGGAGCATCTAGGAGTCTGTGAAGACTCATTAACCCCAGCTGATGGGAACATCTAGGAGTCCGAGAAGACTTGGTAATCCGCAGCTCATGGGAGCATCTAGGAGCCTAAGAAGATTTGTTAACCCACAGCTGATGGGAGCATCTAGGAGCCTGGGAAGACTCGTTACCCAACAGCTAATGGAAGCATATTGGAGTCTAAAAAGATTTGTTAACCTACAGTGAATGGGAGCATCTCTGAGTCTGAAAAGACTCATTACCCTGCAGCTAATGGAAGCAGAGGAGTCTGAGAAGACTCATTACCCCACAGCTGATGAAAGTATCTAAGAGTCTGAGAAGACTCCTTACCCAACAGCTAATAGAAGTATCTAGGAGTCTGAGAAGACTCATTGCCCAGCAGCTAAGAGTATCTAGGAGTCTGTGAAGACTCGTTACCCCACAGCTAATTGAAGCATCTACAAGATTGGGAGGACTTGTTAACCCACAGCTGATGGGGGCATCTAAGAGTCTGGGAAGGCTCATTACCAAACCTCTAATGGGAGAATCTAGGAGTCTGTGAAGCCTTGTTACCCAACAGCTAATGGGAGCATCTAGGAGTCTTGGAAGACTTATTAGCCAACAGCTAATGGGAGCATCTAGTGGTCTGAGAAGGCTCGTTACACAGCAGCCGATGGAAACATCTAGGAATCTAAGAAGACTCATTACCCTGGTGCTAATAGGAGCAGGGAAGAGTCTGAGAAGACTCATTACCCCACAGCTGATGGGAGCAAGGATGAATCTAAAGAGACTCATTACCCCACAATTGATGGGAGTAGCTAAAAGACTGAGAAGACTCGTTACCCAACAGCTTAACGGGAGCATTTATTAGTCTGAGAAGACTTGTTACCCCACAGCTAATGGGAGCAGGGAGGAGTCTGAGAAGACTTGTTACCCCACAGCTGATGGGAACAGGGAGGAGTCTGAAAAGACTCATTAACCCACAGCTGATGGGAGCAGGGAGGAGTCTGAGAAGACTTGTTACCCCACAGCTGATGGGAGCAGGGAGGAGTCTGAGACGATTCGTTACCCCACAGCTGATGGGTGCAAGAAGGAGTCTGAGAAGACTCATTAACCCACAGCTGATGGGAGCAGGGAGGAGTCTAAGAAGACTCATTAACCCACAGCTGATGGGAGCAGGGAGGAGTCTGAGAAGACTCCTTACCCCACAGATGATGGGAGCAGGGAGGAGTCTGAGAAGACTCCTTACCCCACAGCTGATGGGAGCAGGGAGGAGTCTGAGAAGACTCCTTACCCCACAGATGATGGGAGCAGGGAGGAGTCTGAGAAGACTCCTTACCCCACAGCTGATGGGAGCAGGGAGGAGTCTGAGAAGACTCATTAACCCACAGCTGATGGGAGCAGGGAGGAGTCTGAGAAGACTCATTAACCCACAGCTGATGGGAGCAGGGAGGAGTCTAAGAAGACTCATTAACCCACAGCTGATGGGAGCAGGGAGGAGTCTGAGAAGACTCCTTACCCCACAGATGATGGGAGCAGGGAGGAGTCTGAGAAGACTCCTTACCCCACAGCTGATGGGAGCAGGGAGGAGTCTGAGAAGACTCCTTACCCCACAGATGATGGGAGCAGGGAGGAGTCTGAGAAGACTCCTTACCCCACAGCTGATGGGAGCAGGGAGGAGTCTGAGAAGACTCATTAACCCACAGCTGATGGGAGCAGGGAGGAGTCTGAGAAGACTCATTAACCCACAGCTGATGGGAGCAGGGAGGACTCTGGGAAGACTCGTTGCCCCACAGCTGATGGGAGAACCTGGAAGGCCGCCTAACAGGGGTGCAGAAGCTGCTTACCTAACATTTGGATACCCCACAATGAAATGATCAGTATACTACGGACAACAATATAATATATAATACACTGCATGTTATCTCAAGGTTCCAGCACCACCACTCCATCCCTTAAAGTTGCATTGGTTGACCAAGAAGTAGAGTTCTCACCTTCATGTTTATGCGGTGTGATGAAGGTCCCTAAACGGCAATGATGGCTGACCTACCCTGTGTATTTAGCTGTGTGCCTGGAGACTCCCATGAGGTCACTCCGATAAAGTGTGAGATGGATGTTTGACTCTCTCTTCATATGGCCTCCGAGCCAACAGCTGTTACATGACACCATTCAAGTGTGCCAGTATGATAACTTTATCTGCAAATATTTCTTTGTTCATCCCTTCTGGCAATCACTTGTTGTCTGTCATTTTTCACCCAACAATTAAAATATGATTATTGCTAAAGTATGTTGGCTCAAATATAATCAAACAAAGATGGCTTTATCATTTTTTTTTACCTTCTTAATGCATTCATTTATTATTGTCTGTGTGGATTTGGCTTGAAATGTTCAGCAGGCTTTTAGGGTTCTATAAAGCTTTACAGTTTAGTCTTAATGGCCCGGATTCATGAAACACTTACGCTGACGTATCTACTGATACGCCACGTAAGTGCACGAATGCGCCGTCGTATCTCTGCGCCTGATTCTGCAAATAAGATACGCCTGAAATTTGGCTTCATACGACCGACGTAAGTCTCCTACGCCGTCGTATCTTGGGCGCATATTTACGATGGCCGCAAGGGGCGCTTCCATTGATTTACACGTTGAATATGTATATGACCTAGATACGCCGATTCACAAACATACTTGCACCTGTCGCTGTAATCTACGCCGTTTACGTAAGGCGTACGTCCAGGGTAAAGTTATTCCACATATAGGAGGCGCAACCCATGCAAAGGTATGGACGTCGAAACAGCCATTGTATTTTACGTCATTTACGTAGGACTACGTGAATAGGGCTGGGCGTAGGTTACGTTCAGTGATTCGACGTATCTTAGGCGTTCGTTCCGACAGGATTCTGAGCATGCGTACTGGGAAGCGTCCATGGGACAGCGCATGCGCCGTTCATTCGGCCGGCCCCTCATTTGCATGGGGTCAAGCTTCATTTAAATGGATCACGCCCACTTCCTTCCTACTTTGAATTAGGCGGGCTTACGCCGAACAATTTACGTTACGCCGGCGCAACGTTGGGAGCAAGTGCTTTGTGAATACTGTTCTTGCCTCTCAATGTTACGTCGGCGTAGCGCATATGAGATGCGCTATGCCCGCACAAATATCTGCCGCTCTACGTGAATCCGGGCCAAATTGTCCACTTTTGAAGTCAAATCGGAGAAACCCTCATTATTATAAAAGTTCCCATTTACATTGCATACCTAACCAGGGCCATCTTTAAGGCAGGACAAAAGGGACAGCTGCCCTGGGCCCTGTCATTGTTGTGGGGCCCAAAGCAGCTGCCTCATACTTGCCAACTATCCTAGTTTAAATTCCCTTGTCCCTTGAAATTTTAGTCCTGTGATGTGTCCTGATATCTCAGTGTGAAGTGCTGCTACTAATGCTTCCCAGCTCTGCCCTATTGTTGTGTACAGATGACTCACCTTCAGACCCTGTGTTTACATGTAAATAATCATCATTCATATGTAAATAACTGGCATTCATATGTAAATAACTGGAGCATTCATATGTAAATCATGCCCTACTACAGCTATGTGTCGTTCGAAATCCATCAGAAAAAAACACCAGGCAGGCTGTGTGTAAGTTCAAACAGGAGTCTCTTTTATTGGATGCACACAACACACTTTTATACAGCAGTTTGAACACCCCGCCCCCAACAACCGCTTTCCTATTGGTCAATTGTAAAGTACATTGTAGTTCTCAATTAAGTCCTCTTAGCCATGCAAATGAGGACTTGAAACAGGGTAAGCAGGGATTGGTCCGATAGCTTGAATAGGAGGACTGCTATGTGTAATGAGACAGAAGCCCCAGGGGGCAATACACAAACAGCCAGACACAGAATAATGCATTTCCTCCAGACCATGGAGCCGTCTGGAGGGGGGGGGGTTAGCCTTAAGACAGGGCAGAAGCCCCCCCCCCCCACTGTGTAACAGATTCAAACACTTCAGCATTCCAAGGTCCATGACAATACCCCCCGCTGAGAAACAGTCCAACAGCCACAGTGGGACCCCAAACGGGTCAACTCGAGGATGTTGGAAAAGTAGTCTTAAGGTTCCAGGTCTGTCTGCCGGGATTACGGATCTGCCTTCCTGTTTTGAGGCCCTGGCCCATAATCGGAAGGCAAGAGGCTCGCATTCAGTCCTCTCCAAAAGCCTCTGTCCCGGCTAGGTCTGTCACAGGGATCAAGCGGAAGTGTAGTAGAGGAACAAGCCAAAGGTTGGTAACAAGTGGTAATGAAGATATGGACGGCAGCAGGAGTGACAAGAGTGAGGTATTGGCTGGAGAGAGCACAATAATCTAGCAAACAGGAAGTGCAAATGCATGGCTTAAATAGGAAGTTCATGGGAGGAACAAAGGGTTCAAGGTTCAAGAGAAACAAGACACAAGGTAAGGCTGTCCAAGGAATCAGGCAGGGCGCTGTCCAGCATTTTATGTGACTCACCAGAGCTCCTGATAGTGGAGATGGGTTTTGTTGCATATTAGTACCAGGTCGCGGTCCTCGGGATTACCCCACCAGGAAGTGAGCAAGCCGGGTTTTAGTAGCAGATATACTGTAGCAGGCAGGGATCAATCAGAAGCATAGTCAGTAAACAAGCCAAAGATCGTTAACAAGAGGTTTCAAGTTAGGATCAAGCAGAAATGTTGTCAAGGAACAATCCAAAGGTCAGTAACGAGTGGTTGCAGGTTGGGATCAAGCAGAAACATAGTCGAAAAATAAGCCAAAGGTCAGTAACGAGTGGTACTGAAGATATGGACGGCAACAGGAGTGACAAGAAAGAGATACTGGCTGGAGAGAGCACAATAACATGGCAAACAGGAAGTGCAAAGGCTTAAACAGGAAGTTAATGGGAGGAACAAAGAGTTCAAGGTTCAAGAGAAACAAGACACAAGGTAAGGCTGTCCAAGGAATCAGGCAGGGCGCTGTCCAGCATTTTATGTGGCTCACCAGAGCTCCTGATAGTGGAGATGGGTTTTTCTGCGTGTTAGTACCAGGTCGCAGCCCTCAGGATCGCCCCACCAGGAGGGGAGCAAGCCAGGGTCCAGTAGCAGATACAGCAGGCAGAGATCAATCAGAAGCATAGTCAGTAAACAAGAGGTTGCCGGTTGGGATCAAGCAGAAATGTCGACAAGGAACAAGCCAAAGGTCAGTAACAAGTGGTTGCAGGTTGGGATCAAGCAGAAGCATAGTCGAGAAATAAACCAAAGGTTAGTAACGAATGGTAGTGAAGATACAGAAGGCAACAGGAGTGACAAGAAAGAGATATTGGCTGGAGAGAGCACAGTAAACTGGCAAACAGGAAGTGCAAAGGCATGGCTTAAACAGGAAGTTCATGGGAGGAACAAAGGGTTCAAGGTTCAAGAGGAACAAAGTACAAGGCAAGATTGTCCAATGAATTGTCCAGAGAGCTCTCCAGTAGCTCAGGAAGAAGAGATACTGCCAGAGATAGCAGAGATTGTGGGCCAGATTCTCGTAGAATGGCATATCTATGCGGCGGCGTAACGTATCCGATTTATGTTACGCCGCCGCAAGTTTTTTAGGCAAGTGCTTTATTCACAAAACACTTGCCTGTAAAGTTGCGGCGGCGTATCGTAAATCACGCGGCGGAATTCAAATTCGGCGGGTAGGGGGGGTGTATCATTTAAATGAAGCGCGTCCCCGCGCCAAACGAACTGCGCATGCGCCGTCCCTAAAATATCCCAGTGTGCATTGCTCCAAATGACGTCGCAAGGACGTCATTGGTTTCGACGTGAACGTAAATGACGTCCAGCCCCATTCACGGACGACTTACGCAAACGACGTAACTTTTTAAAATTTCGACGCGGGAACGGCCATACTTAACATTGTTGCGCCGCACTTAGGCCACCATATAGCAGGGGCAACATTACGCCGGGAAAAGCCTAACTTAAACGTCGTAACTTTACTGCGTCGGCCGCGCGTACGTTCGGGAATTCGCGTATCTAGCTAATTTGCATACTCGACGCGGAAATCGACGGAAGCGCCACCTAGCGGGCAAAAAAAATATTGCAGTTACGATTCGACGGCGTAAGAGACTTACGCCTGTCGGATCTAATGGATATCTATGCGTAACTGATTCTAAGAATCAGTCGCATAGATAGGACGGGCCAGATTAGGACTTACGACGGCGTACATGGCGCTGCGCCGTCGTAAGTCCTTTGAGAATCTGGGCCTGTAGGTTCAGATCCAGGTCCTGACAACTGGGTAGTCCCAGCAGAAAAACCTCTGGGATCTGTGAGCCTGGGGATCCAAGATTGGTAAGTATGAAATCACTTAGGTGGGCCAAGAAGTATTTCAGGGGCAGGTGATTACAATAAACCGGGCCCTCCCATTGAGAACCAGTCTAGGAAAACAAAAAGCTATTTCTTCAGAGCAACAAAAGGTAGGAATCTGCTATAAAATTTTGGGGGTTTTTATTATAGCAAAAAGTAAAAAATATTGAATTTTTTTTCAAAATTGTCGCTCTATTTTTGTTTATAGCGCAAAAAATAAAAACCGCAGAGGTGATCAAATACCACCAAAAGAAATCTCTATTTGTGGGAAAAAAAGGACGCCAATTTTGTTTGTTAGCCACGTCGCACAACCGCGCAATTGTCAGTTAAATCGACGCAGTGCCGAATCGCAAAAAGGGGCCAGGTCCTTAACCTGCATAATGGTCCGGGTCCTAACCGGTTAAAAAGAAAAGTAATCATCTCCATCCTCCTGACATATCCTCCTGTGATAATAGAGACGGATCCGCTGATGGACGCGGCATACCTTCTTCATTGGCTCATCTCTCGGTATCTCTGGGGCCAGAGTAACAAGAGCCTCCATCGCTGGAGATCCCCGCCTGGAGAATTCCGCATTAAGGACTTGTGGTTTGGACGCGGTGTCGGCCTCGCGCACAGGAAAAGTACACAGTGTATTTCAGTGTTTAGGAGCTTAAGACCCAGATGAAGACATGTCTGTGGTCTACCGCAGAGCACCGGGCCGGTTTCCACAGATGGCCTTTGGTAGTGATAGGAAAGCATGCAGAACATATTGAGGGTGATTTATGGCGTCGGGTACCCACAGAATCAGGCCGCCGCCATTGCAAATCAAGCTGACTCCTTCTTTAGAAGAAGGTTTACCATAGACGTGAGGGTTACACCTACATCCAAATCACCAAAATCTCATGAAGGCTTTAACCACTTCAATACCGGGGGGCACTTTCACCCCCTTCCTTCCCAGACCAATCTTCAGCTTTCCGCGCTCTCGCGTTTTCAATGAGAATTGCGCGGTCGTGCTACGCTGTACCCAAATGACATTTGTATCATTTTGTTCGCACAAATAGAGATTTTTTTGGTGGTATTTATTCACGAATTGCGGTTTTTATTTTTTGCGATATAAGCGGAAAAAGAGTGGAAATTTGGAAAAAAAAAAAACAATGGGCTGATTTACGCCGGCGTATCCATAGATACGCCGCGTAAATTCAAAGCTGCGCCGGCGTATCTTCTTTCTGTATTCAGAAAGCAAGATACGCCGACATTAGCCTAAGATCCGACTGGCGTAATTCTCTTACGCCGTCGTATCTTAGGGTGCATTCTCACGCTGGCCGCTAGGTGGCGCTTCCGTCGTTTTCAGGGTAGAGCATGCAAATTACCTAGATACGCCGTTTCACAAACGTACGTACGCCCCGCGGTAGTTTTTTACGTCGTTTGCGTAAGGCTTTGTCGGCGTAAAGTTGCTCCTGCTTCTATGAGGAGCACGCAATGTTAAGTATGGACGTTGTTCGATTTGATTTTTGAATTTTTTACGTCGTTTGCGTAAATCGTCCGCGAATCGGGCTGGACGTCATTTGCATTCACGTTGAAACCAATAAGTCGTTGCGGCGTACTTGGGAGCAATGCACACTGGGATATGTACACGGACGGCACATGCGCCGTTCGTAAAACACGTCAATCACGTCAGGTCATCATACATTGCCATAAAACACGCCCCCCCCTTCCACATTTGAATTAGGCGGGCTTACGCCGGCCCCATTTACGCTACGCCGCCGCAACTTACGGAGCAAGTGCTTTGTGAATACTGCACTTGTTCCTGTAAGTTGCGGTGGCGTAGCGTAAATAACATACGCTACGCCCGCACAATTGTACGTCCCCCTACCTGAATTTAGCCCAAAATTTTCTTCTTTCTATTTTAAAAGAAGTCCAATAAAATCGAATTTTGACATACATTTAAGCCAAAATGTATTCTGCTACATGTTTTTGGTAAAAAAAAAAATCCTGTTAAGTGTATAATAATTGGTTCGTGTGATCACCGACATATGTACGCAGATGATCATGTACAGATGTGCGCAGGTGATCGCAGACATATGTGTGCAGATGATCATTGGGACATTTTACTGTTACATATGTGGGGGGACAGGTGTTTTTACTGTGTGGGGACATGTGTTTTGGGGACTTTGTGTGTTTTACATTGTGTGGGGACATTAGGGTGCAGCGGCGATGAATAGGGGAGGCGGCGGCGATGGATGGGGAAGGCGGCGGCGATGGATAGGGGGAGGCGGCAGCGGATAGGGGAGGTGGTGGCGATGGATAGGGGAGGTGGCGGCGATGGATATGGGGAGGCGGCGGCGGATAGGGGAAGCGGCGGCGATGAATAGGGGAGGCGGCGGCGATGGATAGGGGAGGCGGCAGCGATGGATAGGGGAGGTGGTGGGTGGCGCTGGATAGGAGAGGCGGCGGTGATGGATAGCCGAGGCGGCGGCGATGGATAGGGGAGGCGATGGATAGAGGAGGCGGCGGTGATGGATAGGGGGAGGCGGCGGCACTGTATAGGGGAGGCGGCGGCGATGGATAGGGGACGTGGTGGCAATGGATAGGGGAGGTGGTGGCGATGGATAGGGGAGGTGGTGGCGATGGATAGGGGAGGCGGCGGCGATGGATAGGGGAGGCGGTAGCAATGGATAGGGAAGGGGGTGATGATGGATAGGGGAGGGGGTGGCAATGGATAGGGGGAGGCGGCAGCAATGGATAGGGGGAGGCGGCAGCAATGGATGGGGGAGGCGGTGGCGATGGATAGGGGAAGGCGGCGGATAGGGGAGGTGGCGGCGATGAATAGGGAGAAGCGGCGGCGATAGATAGCGGAGGTGGCGGCGATGGATAGGGGAGGTAGTGGCGATGGATAGGGGAGGCGGCGGCGATGGATAGAGGGGGCGGCGGCGATGGATAGGTGGAGGCGGCGGTGATGGATAGGTGGAGGCGGTGGCGATGGATAGGTGGAGGCGGCGGCGATGGATAGGGGAGGTGGTGGCAATGGATAGGGAAGGCGGCGGCGATAGATAGGGGAAGCGGCGGCGATGGATAGCGTAGGTGGTGCAGATGGATAGGGGAGGTGGCGGCGATGAATAGGGGAGGTGGTGGGTGGCGCTGGATAGGAGAGGCGGCGGTGATGGATAGCCGAGGCGGCGGCGATGGATAGGGGAGGCGATGGATAGAGGAGGCAGCGGTGATGGATAGGGGGAGGCGGCGGCACTGTATAGGGGAGGCGGCGGCGATGGATAGGGGAGGTGGTGGCTAGTGTTGAGCAGAATATGCCATATTCGATTTCGCGATATATCTCGAATATATATTTGAATATTCGAGATATATTCGCTAAATTCGAATATTCGTGATATTTTATCGAAATTAATTGATTGCGATTTTTCGCTATTGCGAATGCGAAAATAATTGCGATTTTTTAATAACTGCGGTAGGAGCACTCTGATTGGCTTAGAATATTCGTGATATTTTATCGAAATATCGCAACATGCGAATGCGATATTTATTGCGGAATTTCGAGATATGCTGGAGGAGCGCTCTGATTGGCTTAGAATATTCGTGATATTTTATCGAAATATCGCAACATGCGAATGCGATATTTATTGCGGAATTTCGAGATATGCTGGAGGAGCGCTCTGATTGGCTCAGAATATTCGTGATATTTTATCGAAATATCGCAACATGCGAATGCGATATTTATTGCGGAATTTCGAGATATGCTGGAGGAGCGCTCTGATTGGCTCAGAATATTCGTGATATTTTATCGAAATATCGCAACATGCGAATGCGATATTTATTGCGCAATTTCGAGATATGCTGGAGGAGCGCTCTGATTGGCTCAGAATATTCCTGATATTTTATCGAAATATCGCAACATGCGAATGCGAAATTGATTGCAGATATTTCGAAAACTGCTGTAGCAGCACTCTGAAATCGAATATGTATGATATTTTAACCAAAATACATATTGCGATTGCGATTTTTCGATCGCGCATGCGCAATTGCGCGAACAACACGCGACCATTTCCTGGAGCCTTGCCAGTTTCCAACTTATGATCGCAGCGCAATCACACAGCAACATGGTTGGAAGCAATTTCACTAAGTCTGAGGAAAAGTTGCTGATTTGTGTAAGTATTTTGACCACTGTTATTTCATCATCTTCAACTGCATTTTAGTCTAGTTTAAAAGTTAGTATATATGATCAGATATTAGTATTTCACAAAAAATGTGTCTCCTGCTTTTACAAAACTACAAGTCCCAGCATGCCTGGACAGCTGCAGACACCCTGGTTGGCAAATGTGTATTTAGGCACTTTTCCTTGTTATTTAGCATAATGAATTTAACATTTTATTGGACATAGGACGTATGCGAACGTCCTGACTTCAGTGTCCTCAAGGCCCAAGGACGTTCGAATACATATTGCCCTTTAGATGTTGCAGAACTACAACTTCCAGCATGCCTGGGAATGCTGGCACTTCTAGTATTGTAAGTTCTGCAGGCCCCCATTTTTCAGGCCTTTATGCACGGGTCTCTAAACTGTGGCACCCTAGATGCAGCAAAAGTAAAATTCTTAGCATGCACTGACAGACCGTGGCTGATGGGAGTAGTAGTTTTGCAACAGCTGGAGGTGGACTGGTCTTGAAACCCAGAGTTAGGTAACAAACCCGTAGTGTTTTGCAACCATTCTGCCTCCAGCTGTTTTTTTCCTGTTGAAAAGCCTGTGGCGTGCAAAACACAACCCAAAAACTCCACCCGGATGCAGTGAAAAATGTGCACACACCTAAAGAGTGACATCACAAAAAACTGCGACGGGTACATACGTCAGTGGCCCTCCGAAAAGGTCCCGTCTCTGACCCCCGGGGCGTTAGGCTCCTGACAGGGAAAAGAGTTAGCAACGCATATCTCCCCTATACGTGTATCCTGTGTTGTTAATAATATATTCATAATTATGCAAATGATAATGGCTGCTATATTTATGCAAAAAAGGTGGCGACCGAAATGGCAGGATATAAAATCTGTCATGTTACCCCTGTCATTGATTAATAAGGCGAGAATGCTTCCAATTGTTGAATAGCATACATTTACGTCATATATCCATAAGGCTGTCAACAGAAGTATTACAATATACTTTGTTCTTCATCTTGCAGAAGTTCCTGGAAACAGGATACGATAAGCTGCGGAGGCAGCCAGAGAAAAGGGCTGTGGTCAGCGCCCTAATCGCTGACTTTGGCGGCCAACACGACCACAATGCAATTGTCAAGAAGTGGTCTGACCTGAAGAGGCGCCAAATGGATCATGTCAGACGTCTTCGGGCTAAATATCATCCAGGTAAGTTATTGTTGACAGTTATGTTTTTTTTTTAAAAAGTGTATTTTGTGCGTGAACTCGAAAGAGAGAGGAGCCGGCCTGCAGGAGTTGGGAGGCCTCCCCCAGAGGCAATCTGCCACCTTTCTCCATGCCCCGGTTGGCAATGGCGGGTGTGAGGGGGTCCTCCCAACCCAACCTCGCATAGCACACCCACCAGGGGCGGGGCTGAGACCACCAAACTCAATTCACAGGTAGCCGAGAGCGGGATCCGAACCCCTAGCTGCAGAGGTGAATCAGTTGTCAGTGCAGTGGCAATCGCGTGGAGCCACCGCAGCTCCTTTGGTGACAGTTATGTAAGGTCATATGTAATTCATGTAAGGTCAGATGTTGTTAACCAAGATGCCATGTTGTGCTAACATATATCACCACCGGCCAAGGTATTCATAGTACTGTTGAAAAAATACATGGGGCAGCAGACAGGAACACAGAAGTTATGTGGGAACATAATTTTCCCATTGCTTTGCATGGGACTTTAAAGAAAAACCCCGACCATGGCAAGTGGGGGTGGGTAAGGTTTAAACCACCTATCCTATGTTTGTGGCTGACATATAAGTAACCTGTGTGCCAAGTTTCATATAAATATCTTTAGCCGTTTGTACGTGATGCTGGAACATACATACATACATACATACATACATACATTTATGCACACACACACGTTGAGTTTTATATATATAGATTACCACTAAATTCCTGTGTTAGGAGTGGGGTTGTTATAGTAATCCCGTGTGCTCCATCAGGCCCTTTTTTTAACATGAGATGGTCTGAACAAAACAAAGGAGACAAAAACAGCTCATTTTAACATGGTTGCATCCCAGCTCACGCTCAGTCCCCTGTAGTGCCCACAAGACCCTTTAATATAACATTGTCCCATTGGTTAACTGTCTATATAAATCAATTTGTATTCATATACAATACAGCAGAGTACACAGAATTTGCATACGTCATTAGAAAACATTTTTATAATATATGAACATTGTGTTATTATAGGAGCTCCAATGCCAGTTGTCCGCGCCAAGCGCAGAAGGCGCCAGGCCGATGAGGAGGAGGAGGAGGATGCGGCAGAGGAGGATGCGGCAGAGGAGGAGATGGATGAAGAGGAGCAGCCAGGGCCCTCCCACTCCCCAACCCCAGCTCCTGCTGAGGAGCAAGCTGAGGAGCTTCCCCCCCCCACCACCCCAACTTCTGAAGCAGAAGAGCAGGAGGAAGAGAGCGGTCCTGTGAGCCTCGTTCAGGAAGGTAAATATGTGCACAATTATTAATAACATTTCAACAATAAAATGTAGATATAAAAATGGACAACATATAAAGCGCACCTGTCAGATTGTAGAACCATAATATGGTATTGATGCTAGAAGTATACAGGTAGTGCATAATTATTAGGCAAGTTGTATTTTTGAGGATTCATTTTATTATTGAACAACAACCATGTTCTCAATGAACCCCAAAAACTCATTAATATCAAAGCTGAATTTTTTTGGAAGTAGTTTTTAGTTTGTTTTTAGTGTTAGTTATTTTCGGGGGATATCTGTGTGTGCAGGTGACTACTATTACTGTGCAGAATTTTTAGGCAACTTAACCAAAAAATAAATATATACCCATTTCAATGATTTATTTTTAAAAGTGAAACCAATATAACATCTCAACATTCACAAATACACATTTCTGACATTTAAAAACAAAACAAAAACAAATCAGTGACCAATATAGCCTCCTTTCTTTGCAAGGACACTCAAAAGCCTGACATCCATGGATTCTGTCAGTGTTTTGATCTGTTCACCATCAACATTGCGTGCAGCAGCAACCACAGCCTCCCAGACACTGTTCAGAGAGGTGTACTGTTTTCCCTCCTTGTAAATCCCACATTTGATGATGGACCACAGGTTCTCAATGGGGTTCAGATCAGGTGAACAAGGAGGCCATGTCATTACTTTTTTTTATTTAATACCCTTTCTTGCCAGCCACGCTGTGGAGTACTTTGACACGTGTGATGGAGCATTGTCCTGCATGAAAATCATGTTTTTCTTGAAGGGTGGTGACTTTTTCCTGTACCACTGCTTGAAGAAGGTCTCTTCCATAATCTGGCAGTAGGACTGGGAGTTGAGCTTGACTCCATCCTCAATCCGAAAAGGCCCCACAAGCTCATCTTTGATGATACCAGCCCAAACCAGTACTCCACCACCACCTTGCTGGCGTCTGAGTCGGACTGGAGCTCCCTGCCCTTTACCAATCCAGCCACGGGCTCTTCCATCTGGCCCATCAAGACTCACTCTCATTTCAGCAGTCCATAAAACCTTAGAAAAATCTTTCTTGAGATATTTATTGGCACAGTCTTGACGTTGCAGCTTGTGTGTCTTGTTCAGTGGTCATCGTCTTTCAGCCTTTCTTACCTTGGCCATGTCTCTGAGTATTGCACACCTTGTGCTTTTGGGCACCCCAGTGATGTTGCAGCTCTGAAATATGGCCAATCTTGTGGCAAGTGGCATCTTGGCAGCTGCACGCTTAACTTTTCTCAGTTCATGGGCAGTTATTTTGCACCTTTGTTTTTCCACACGCTTCTTTTGTTTGATGATCACGCTTCAGAAGCTTTGCAACTTTAAGAGTGCTGCATCCCTCTGCTAGATATCTCTCTATTTTGGACTTTTCAGAGTCTGTCAAATCCTTCTTTTGGCCCATTTTGACAAAGAAAAGGAAATTGACTAATAATTATGCACACCTGATATAGAGTGTTGATGTCATTAGACCACACACCTTCTGATTACAGAGATGTACATTACCTAATATGCCTAATCTGTAGTAGGCTTTCGAGCCTATACAACTTGGAGTAAGACAACATGTATAAAGAGGATGATGTGGTCCAAATACTCATTTGCCTAATAATTCTGCACTCCCGGGATGTGTTAGACACATAACAAGTGTATACACATGATAATGATTGATTAATAAGCAAAAAAAAATTTTTATTTATTTGGTAACGTTATTTTAAATCCAAATTTTTTTTTTATTATATCCTAACAGTATCAAGAAAGATGATGAGGCAGAACGCGCTCATAAAGACTACCCACCAGAGGATCCAGGCAAATCAGCGCCAGATCCGCTACCTTATTCAACAAAATGTGCTGCTGGAGCAGCAGCAATTAAAAAATATAGAGAAGATGGAGCGCCTTCAGAAGCTCAATCAGAGTTATATCTGAAATTATGTTTTTATTAATAAATATTATTTTTTGGAAATGTTTCATTTCTTTTTGAGATAGATTTGTAGGTTTTTCAACACATCTAACTTCACATCAAACAAATCAACATCAACACATTTAACTTCATAATAAGCAAAAACATTTTATACTATTATTTTATTTAACAGTAACCTAGGACAAACTAAAGCACACGACACAGACACGACGAACACAAAATAAACTGTTGAAAAATGAACATAACAAAAGCAACAATATATATATATATACAAAGAGAGAGAGAGGGAGAGCAAGAAAGAGAGAGAATGCAGATGAGCTCTTGCAGACAGCCCAATGGTTGCAGTATAAATGCCGCAAAACAGGGTTTAACATAAGGTTCATTGTTATAGTTACACTTGCTGTTTAGATCCGGTCTGGTAGCTTGTAGCGGAGGCTGTTGGTGGATCCGCTGTGCCAGAGAGGTCATGAAGCTTTACTCAGCATGGAGGCAGCAGCAGGAGTATTAAAATATAATATAACTAGACAATGCATTTCCTGAGGAAAATGCGAGTGGGAATGCTGAATAGCTTAATTGGTGAGCCCCTTGCCAAAGACATTCACCATAACCACTACACTATCTTTAGGACACACAGCTTCTTTCTCTATCTGCAAAGTATAGAGTATGCTGACTTCCTGGTCGCCCCTCCCCCCTCAATAGGTTTCCCCTCCCCCCCAGGTCAGTGAGGAGGAATATTGCACTGAGGTCAGGAAAGTTATTTATGGAAAGAAATAACATTACAAACGCTTTTAATTCACAGATCTAATACATGATTTAAGCCTCCAAACAAAGCTTAATAAATCCTCAAACGTACATGCAATTGATACAACGACTACACCGTTTGAAATACACGGCCCTTGTAAACGCATCGATATGAAATTTATGTAGATAAACTTAAAAATGTGGCCATGTCTGCGATTTAGAAAAGAGCGTCTTTGTGAGTTCTGCAGCAACATTTTTTAGATAATTTAACATGAGAGTCTATGAGACATAATTTCTGGCTGTTGCTCCAATAACTAAAACTAAAATACGTATCGCAGAATTGGTCACATTGCCATAAACCAGACAAGCATAGCTACGTTTTGATATAAAAATTGTGTATGAAAAGTAGATCTTGTGGGCGTGAGACCAATTTGTTTCCCCTTTTTGTAAAGATATTTTTAATTACAAAGATCTCCAATGTTAAGGTCACATGACAGACTCTAAATCCCCTCCATAGGATTACATTATAACCTATCGCATTTTTGTGAAAAATTCGCAAAACTTAAATTGCGTTTTCACCAAAAAATTGTAAACGATAACGATCTGAAAAGTCATAGCCGGATAGCTAAATATTTTGTGATCGCTTTACAGTTTTTTCAGTGTCTGTAAGTGAAAGTATGAAGTAGCTGAAACTTTTGGCAGGGCATGTGAATTCAAAGGGGAAAAGGATGTTCTCATTGACTTCAATGTTAAAAAAAGGGTCTAAAAGCTTAAAATTTATAAAAGTGTAAAAAGTAGGAAAAAACTTGAAGAAGTCCCATCATTTGCTGAAAGAGACGAACATTTTTACAGTTGAATGGTCTCAATAGCTGAAAGTATGCCGAAGTTACGCAGAACCAAAAAACGTAAGGAATAATAAGATTACTAAATTTACGGATATCAATACTGGAAATGTTTATTAAAGCATTCACACTAATTAAGATTAATACATTTATGGGTATCCATACTAGGAATGCTTATTAAAGCATTCCCACTAAGTATCACACAGGCATGATTTACAAGCAGTAGTGGTAATAGTAATACATAGCATAAAAACACTTGGGGAATACTTTACAGCATCAGTAGTGGTCATAGTAGTCAATAGTGTACCAAAAAATTGGGACACAGGTGTCTTGACTGAGCTGTAATAGTAGTAGTAGACATTGACAATACAGTGTCAAATCACTCGGGCAAGAGGTGCCATGATGAACAGCAGTCTTAATAAGAGTATATAGGGTGTGAAATAACTGCTGACATAGGTGTCTTGACTGGGCAGCAGAAGCAGCAGTAGTAGTATTAACAGTAGTAGTTGATACAGAGTCATATCACATGGGCAGGAGGTGCCATGATGAACAGCAGTAGGAATAAGAGTATATAGAGTGTTAAACAACTGCTGACATAGGTGTATTGACTGGGCGGCAGCAGCAGCAGAAGCAGCAGTAGTAGTATTAACAGTAGTAGTTGATACAGAGTCATATCACATGGGCAGGAGTTGCCATGATGTACAGCAGTCTTAATAAGAGTATATAGAGTGTGAAATAACTGCTGACATAGGTGTATTGACTGGGCGGCAGCAGCAGCAGAAGCAGCAGTAGTAGTATTAACAGTAGTACTTGATACAGAGTCATATCACATGGGCAGGAGGTGCCATGATGAACAGCAGTAGGAATAGGAGTATATAGAGTGTTAAACAACTGCTGACATAGGTGTATTGACTGGGCGGCAGCAGCAGCAGAAGCAGCAATAGTAGTATTAACAGTAGTAGTTGATACAGAGTCATATCACATGGGCAGGAGGTGCCATGATGAACAGCAGTAGGAATAAGAGTATATAGAGTGTTAAACAACTGCTGACATAGGTGTATTGACTGGGCGGCAGCAGCAGCTGAAGCAGCAGTAGTAGTATTAACAGTAGTACTTGATACAGAGTCATATCACATGGGCAGGAGTTGCCATGATGTACAGCAGTCTTAATAAGAGTATATAGAGTGTGAAATAACTGCTGACATAGGTGTATTGACTGGGCGGCAGCAGCAGCAGAAGCAGCAGTAGTAGTATTAACAGTAGTAGTTGATACAGAGTCATATCACATGGGCAGGAGTTGCCATGATGTACAGCAGTCTTAATAAGAGTATATAGAGTGTGAAATAACTGCTGACATAGGTGTATTGACTGGGCGGCAGCAGCAGCAGAAGCAGCAGTAGTAGTATTAACAGTAGTAGTTGATACAGAGTCATATCACATGGGCAGGAGTTGCCATGATGTACAGCAGTCTTAATAAGAGTATATAGAGTGTGAAATAACTGCTGACATAGGTGTATTGACTGGGCGGCAGCAGCAGCAGAAGCAGCAGTAGTAGTATTAACAGTAGTAGTTGATACAGAGTCATATCACATGGGCAGGAGTTGCCATGATGTACAGCAGTCTTAATAAGAGTATATAGAGTGTGAAATAACTGCTGACATAGGTGTATTGACTGGGCGGCAGCAGCAGCTGAAGCAGCAGTAGTAGTATTAACAGTAGTACTTGATACAGAGTCATATCACATGGGCAGGAGTTGCCATGATGTACAGCAGTCTTAATAAGAGTATATAGAGTGTGAAATAACTGCTGACATAGGTGTATTGACTGGGCGGCAGCAGCAGCAGAAGCAGCAGTAGTAGTATTAACAGTAGTAGTTGATACAGAGTCATATCACATGGGCAGGAGTTGCCATGATGTACAGCAGTCTTAATAAGAGTATATAGAGTGTGAAATAACTGCTGACATAGGTGTATTGACTGGGCGGCAGCAGCAGCAGAAGCAGCAGTAGTAGTATTAACAGTAGTAGTTGATACAGAGTCATATCACATGGGCAGGAGTTGCCATGATGTACAGCAGTCTTAATAAGAGTATATAGAGTGTGAAATAACTGCTGACATAGGTGTATTGACTGGGCGGCAGCAGCAGCAGAAGCAGCAGTAGTAGTATTAACAGTAGTAGTTGATACAGAGTCATATCACATGGGCAGGAGTTGCCATGATGTACAGCAGTCTTAATAAGAGTATATAGAGTGTGAAATAACTGCTGACATAGGTGTATTGACTGGGCGGCAGCAGCAGCAGAAGCAGCAGTAGTAGTATTAACAGTAGTAGTTGATACAGAGTCATATCACATGGGCAGGAGTTGCCATGATGTACAGCAGTCTTAATAAGAGTATATAGAGTGTGAAATAACTGCTGACATAGGTGTATTGACTGGGCGGCAGCAGCAGCAGAAGCAGTAGTAGTAGTATTAACAGTAGTAGTTGATACAGAGTCATATCACATGGGCAGGAGGTGCCATGATGAACAGCAGTAGGAATAAGAGTATATAGAGTGTTAAACAACTGCTGACATAGGTGTATTGACTGGGCGGCAGCAGCAGCAGAAGCAGCAGTAGTAGTATTAACAGTAGTAGTTGATACAGAGTCATATCACATGGGCAGGAGTTGCCATGATGTACAGCAGTCTTAATAAGAGTATATAGAGTGTGAAATAACTGCTGACATAGGTGTATTGACTGGGCGGCAGCAGCAGCAGAAGCAGCAGTAGTAGTATTAACAGTAGTAGTTGATACAGAGTCATATCACATGGGCAGGAGTTGCCATGATGTACAGCAGTCTTAATAAGAGTATATAGAGTGTGAAATAACTGCTGACATAGGTGTATTGACTGGGCGGCAGCAGCAGCAGAAGCAGCAATAGTAGTATTAACAGTAGTAGTTGATACAGAGTCATATCACATGGGCAGGAGTTGCCATGATGTACAGCAGTCTTAATAAGAGTATATAGAGTGTGAAATAACTGCTGACATAGGTGTATTGACTGGGCGGCAGCAGCAGCAGAAGCAGTAGTAGTAGTATTAACAGTAGTAGTTGATACAGAGTCATATCACATGGGCAGGAGGTGCCATGATGAACAGCAGTAGGAATAAGAGTATATAGAGTGTTAAACAACTGCTGACATAGGTGTATTGACTGGGCGGCAGCAGCAGCAGAAGCAGTAGTAGTAGTATTAACAGTAGTAGTTGATACAGAGTCATATCACATGGGCAGGAGGTGCCATGATGAACAGCAGTAGGAATAAGAGTATATAGAGTGTTAAACAACTGCTGACATAGGTGTATTGACTGGGCGGCAGCAGCAGCAGAAGCAGCAGTAGTAGTATTAACAGTAGTAGTTGATACAGAGTCATATCACATGGGCAGGAGGTGCCATGATGAACAGCAGTAGGAATAGGAGTATATAGAGTGTCAAATAACTGCTGACATAGGTGTATTGACTGGGCGGCAGCAGCAGCAGCAGAAGCAGCAGTAGTAGTATTAACAGTAGTAGTTGATACAGAGTCATATCACATGGGCAGGAGGTGCCATGATGAACAGCATTATTAATAAGAGTATATAGGGTGTGAAATAACTGCTGACATAATTGTCTTGACTGATCCAGAGGAGTCATGGGAGAAAATCATGTGGTCAGATGAGACTATAATATAACTTTTTGATCATAATTTCACTAACCGTGTTCGGAGGAAGAATAATGATGAGTACCATGCCAAGAACGCCATCCCTAATGTGAAGCATGGGGGTGGTAGCATCATGCTTTGGTGGTGTTTTTCTGCACATGGGACAGGGTGACTGCACTGTATTAAGGAGAGGATGACCGGGGCCATGTATTGCAAGATTTTGGGCAACAACCTCCTTCCCTGAGTTAGAGCTTTGAAGATGGGTCGAGGCTGGGTCTTCCAACATGACAATGACCCAAAGCACACAGCCAGGATAACCAAGGATTGGCTCTGTAAGGAGCATATCAAGGTTCTGGCGTGGCCTAGCCAGTCTCCAGACCTAAACCCAATAGAGAATCTTTGGAGGGAGCTCAAACTCCGTGTTTCTCAGCGAGAGCCCAGAAACATGACTGATGTAGAGAAGATCTGTGTGGAGGAGTGGGCCAAAATCCCTCCTCCAGTGTGTGCAAAGCTGGTGTAAAACTACAAGAAAGGTTTGACCGCTGTAATTGCAAAGAAAGCCTACTGTACCAAATATTAACATTGATTTTCTCTGATGTTAAAATAGTTATATTCAGCACTGTAAATACATCAGGTCCGGGGCTTCATCAGGGAATGCATGGCAAGGGACCCTTCAGCGCCCTGAACCGACGACGGGTGCCAGAAAGTCACCGCCGATCCAGGACTCATTCATCTTTATGAATGTGAGTCTGTCCACGGAGTCTGTGGACAGACGGGTCCTCTTGTCCGTGACCACCCCACCTGCCGCGCTGAATGTCCGCTCAGATAGTACGCTGGAGGGGGGGCAAGACAATAACTCCAGCGCATACTGAGCGAGCTCGCGGCAGGTGTCCAATCTGGCAACCCAGTACTCCATGGGGTCGTCGGTGCTCATACTGTCAGAAGCACCGACGGACGCCATGTAGTCTGCCACCATGTGGGCCAGCCGCTGGTGGTGACTGCTGCTGCTGCTGCTGGTGGTGGTACTGGGTCGCTCGGTTTGGAAGAACATCCTCATCTCTTCCATTAGGTCCCCTGCTCGGCTGCAGCTGGGTGCAGCCACCTGCTGGGTGAGATGAGGGGGGACAACTGGAGGCCGGGGAGTTGCCTGCTCCAACCGTCTGACAATGGCTGCCTGCAGTTCCTCCATCCGGTGCTGCCTCCGGCTGGCTGGGATGAACTGCTCCAGTTTCCCCTTGCACCTGGGATCCAAAAGGGTGGCCATCCAGAAATCATCCCTCGTCTTGATGGTCTTAACCCGGGGGTCCCTCCTGAGGCATCTCAGCATGTGGGCAGCCATGGGGAAGAGCACAGCCCGCTGTGACTCCTCAATGCTGGCCAGGTGAATGAGGTGCGACTCTTCATCCCTGAGGCGCTGCTGGTCAAACTCAGACATGCCCAACCCCCGGACTATCGGTGCCCCCAACACCGGCTCTCCCTCCTGACCAGGCCCTGACTCCGGGACGACACCAGCAACCACCTCCTCCTCCTCTTCATCATCATCCTCCTCCTCCTCCTCGTCCTGGCCCTGGTCTCGGTGGAGCATTGCTGACTCCTCCTGCTCCACCAAGGCACTCTCCCCAGCCTCGAGCAGGCGATCTAGTGTCCTCTCCAGCATGAACAGTATTGGCAGCACGCTATTGAGGCCAATTTGCTCACTGCTGACCATCTTGGTCGCCTGCTCGAAGGAGGACAACACTTGGCAGACCTGGTTTATCTGCCCCCACTGCGCACAGGCGATGAAAGGGAGTTGTGGTGAAGCCCTCTCAGTGCCTAGTTCCATCAGGTACTCCCTCACCGCCCTTTGCTGCTCCCACAACCTCTTCAGCATGTGGAGGGTGGAGTTCCACCGCGTCACACTGTCCACAATCAGCCTGTGAAGGGGCAGATTGTACTTCCGCTGCAATTTGGACAGGGACGCGGTAGCGGTTGGGGAGCGCCTGAAGTGGCTGGCAATCCTACGCGCCTTTGCCACAATGTCACTCAACCCTGGATAAGTGCGCAGGAACTTCTGCACCACCAGGTTGAGGACATGTGCCAGACAGGGCACGTGGGTCAGACTGCCAGCACTAAGGGCGGCGAGTAGGTTGCTGCCGTTATCGCAGACAACCATACCTGCCTGGAGCCTTCGGGGTGTCAGCCACTTCTGGACCTGAGCCTGAAGTGCTTTCAGCACTTCTTCTCCAGTGTGTCTCCGGTCCCCTAAACTAACAAGCTGGAGCACGGCCTGACAGCGCACGTGCCCCACACTTGAGTAGCTACGGGGGCGCTTGCTGGGAGGCTCAGCAGCTGCGGAGACAGTGGCTTGAGGGAGACCAGCAGTTCTCCCCTGGACACCCCGGGGCGGCACCACAAGATCGGTTGCCGCCGATCCCTCACCGACGCCTCGGAGGGAAACCCAATGGGCCGTGAAGCTGATGTAGCGTCCCTGCCCATGCCTGCTGGTCCAGCCATCCATTGTCAGATGAACCCTGTCGCTGACAGCGTGATCCAGCGACAGGGTTACATTCTGCACAATGTGCTGGTGTAGGGCAGGGACACCAGTCCTGGCAAAGAAATGGCGGCTGGGGACACGCCATTGGGGTTGGGCCTGCTCCAACATCTGCCTGAAGGGGTTGCTGTCAACTATGTTGAAGGGCAGCAGATGTTGGGCAATAACCCTTGCCAGGAGCCCATTGAGGGAACGCACACGTCGGTCTCCAGGGGGGAAGGGAGTGGTGCGGTCAAAGGCGTCTGAAATCGACGCCTGGCGCCGGACGGCAGTGCGGGACACAGACGCGGAGGGTGCTGTGGAAGTAGAGGTCTGGCTGCCGGTACCAGTACCTCTACTAGAGGGAGCGGGGGGGGCATTACCTGCTGGAAAGAGATGAAGATGTGGCAGGGGCTGCTGTACCCTGCTCACTTGTGGTGGTGGCGCTGCTACCACCACCACGCTTCATCTCGTCATACAACGCCCAGTGGTTTATCCTCAGGTGCTGGTTCAGGGCTGTGGTACCCACCCGAGCCAAACACTTCCCTCTCTTCACCCTCACTTTACAAATCCGGCAGATGGCCACGGTAGGGTTGTCTGCCACCAGGGTAAAGTAATTCCAGACAGGTGACTTCAGCACCGCCCTCCTGTCAGATGGGGTGACGCTTACTTGCACCTGCTGGGACTCGGTGCGCACAGGTGGAGCTGCCTGCTGCTGCTGCTGCTGCTGCTGCTGCTCCTCCTCCTGACACCTCCTGCTGCCATCACCAGTGGAGACCCTGACGATGGTCTCCCTGGTGGTGACCTGGCGCACCGTTTCACCAGGGTGCCTACCTTCCCCGTCGTCACTGACGTAGTGAGCCGACGCGTCAGATGGCAACCATGATGGGTCACCCTCTTCGCCCCCAGAGATGTCAGACCAAGGGCTGAAATGTGTTGGTCTGAGGGAACCACCTGACATGGAGCCTCTAGCCTGGCTCCGCTGTCCCCTCACCCACGCCTGGGTCTGACTAGGTGCTGCTGTTTCCTGCACCAAAACAGCAGCACCAGTTTGAAGGGATGTCTCTGGGATACTGCCAGCAGGTATCCCATCCTCCTCATCCATCCCTTCAAAAAGGTCCTGACCATCAGGACAGAGCTGGAGGTCTGCCTGATGCATGGCCTCCCCCAAGAGATCCCTCTCACTGTCGCTGTCGAACAGTAAGATGCTGGACTCTTGGGGGCTGGGGGGGGGGGTAGTACAGGCACCGGTGTAATGGTGGTACTACTGTGAGTCGGGACCGACGACTCAGTGGCACTGCTGTGCCCCATGTAGTCCACCACTACTTGAGCCTGAGATGGCAATATCGGGCGGCTGCCCGATGGGAAGAACTCCCGGATCAGGCGTACTCCCCTTGCACCCGATCCTCTACCACTAGTAGGGGCACGAGAGGTACCCCGTGCTGGCAGCGATCCAGCACTGGGAGTAACTCCCCTACCCCTGCTGCCACGGCCACGGATGCCGCTCATTATTGCTGATATGTGTGTGGGGGGGGTAAACTTTATTGGGGGGGGAAAATGTGAACAAAATGTGTTTTTGTGTATTTTTTACAAGACAGGCACGCAGACAAAGACGTACACAGACAGCTACTAAACTATAAGAAAAGTAGTACACCAGACAAGGACTACAAAATTAAAGAAAAAAAAAAAAGCACTAAACAAACACTAACTTTTTTTTTTTTTTTAAACACAAAACACAGACACTAAACACACACTAAGCTAAGCTAGATGAAATAAATGTACACTAACAGTGTGTACACTTACTACACAAAATTTAACTAAACTGAACACAAAACTTAGCTTTTATAAAAGCTCTTTAGGAAAAACTAAACAAAATGTGAACTGAGATGCCTATCAAATATCACTGAACAGCGAACCTGCAAGATCTAACAGTAACACAAGATGAACAAAACTTAGCTTTTAGAAAAGCTCTTTTATAAAGCTCAGCAAAATGTGTTCTGAAATCTCTAGCAAATATCACTGAACAGCGAGGATTGCAGGATCAAACAGTAACACAAATGAAAAAAACAGCACAAAACGTAGCTTTGAAAAAAGCTCTTGGGTCTATTGCTTTGAAAAAAGCAGTTGATATACTGGAAAAGATCCACTGGAATCACTAAATAGCAATGCTGGTGATGATCTAAATCAATCAAGAACAAAGACACAGGAAACCAGGAACACAGAAACAGCCTCCACACTCTATAGCCAGCTTCTGAATCTGCAATGAAATGGTGCTGGGAGTGAGCTTATATAATGTCCATGCAGGCAGGTTCCTATTGGTTGCTAACCTGTGACGAGTGTGGAAGGAGAACTCTGATTGGCTCTGATGCAAAAGGGCGGAGCAAATAATCGCGCAATATTCCTATTGCCGAATATTCGCATTGCGAATATTCGGCAATATAAAATGATCGCTTCAGCTACTCGGCCCAATGGCTCTAATCATACCAGCAATGCTTTCAGACGTCTATGGAGATCACTAGGATGTGATCTGTTTTAAAAATGAAACTGTAAAAATCGCTCTGATGCGGAAGATCGGGGCGAGGAAAGTAATCGCGCGATATTGCGTTTGCCGAATAATCGCATTGCGATCTTTCTGGAAAATTCAATGAACGCTTCAGCTACTCGGCCCAGGGTCTCTAATGATACCAGCAATGCTTTTAGACGTCGATGGAGATATCTAGGATGTGATCTGGTTCAAAAAAAAAATTGTAAAAAATCGAATATTCGGAATTGCGAATATTCACCGCGAATTTCGAAATATAGCGCGATTTCTCGAATATGCTATATTCGAGTCGAATATTCGCAATGCGAATATTCGTGAGCAACACTAGTGGTGGCGATGGATAGGGGAGGCGGCGGCGATGGATAGGGGAGGCGGCAGCAATGGATAGGGGAGGCGTTAGCGATGGATAGGGAAGGGGGTGATGATGGATAGGGGAGGGGGTGGCAATGGATAGGGGGAGGCGGCAGCAATGGATAGGGGGAGGCGGCAGCAATAGATGGGGGAGGCGGTGGCGATGGATAGGGGAAGGCGGCGGATAGGGGAGGTGGCAGCGATGAATAGGGAGAGGCGGCGGCGATGGATAGCGGAGGTGGCGGCGATGGATAGGGGAGGTAGTGGCGATGGATAGGGGAGGCGGCGGCGATGGATAGGGGGGGCGGCGGCGATGGATAGGTGGAGGTGGCGATGATGGATAGGTGGAGGTGGTGGCGATGGATAGGTGGAGGCGGCGGCGATGGATAGGGGAGGTGGTGGCAATGGATAGGGAAGGCGGCGGCGATAGATAGGGGAGGCGGCGGCGATGGATAGCGTAGGTGGTGCAGATGGATAGGGGAGGTGGCGGCGATGGATAGAGGAGGTGGCGGCGATGGATAGGGGAGGCGGCGGCGATGGATAGGGGAGGCGGCGGCGATGGATAGGGTAGGTGGTGCCGATGGATAGGGGAGGCGGCGGCGATGGATAGAGGAGGTGGCGGCGATGGATAGGGGAGGCGGCGGCGATGGATAGGGGAGGCGGCGGCGATGGATAGGGTAGGTGGTGCCGATGGATAGGGGAAGCGGCGGCGATGGATAGGGGAGGCAGCCGCGATGGATAGGGGAGGTGGCGGCGATGGATAGGGTTGGTGGCGGCAATGGATTGGGGAGGCAGCGATGGATAGGGGCGGCGGCGGCAATGGATAGGGGAGGCGGCGCCCGTGCGCCCTTAATGGACGGGCCGCCCCTGGTAGGTACTCTTTTTGTTTATAAGGACATTTACAGATCCTTTTTCAGTTTTCTATCACCTTGTAATTTTATTCTTGTGCAGATAAACATTGCTTAAAAACTGGGCTGTGGTTTGTTCTCTGGGTCTCCGGGGTTGGGAATTATTTTAGCTTGCGGAGCCATTAGCACACGCTCTATAATTATACGGTGCGTGTGTCCCGGGCACATGTTCTCGGATTTCCTGACATTGAACTCCAGACTCAGCTGTGAGCCTGAAAATCTTATGGATGGATCATGTAAGGAGCTATTGAAGTCTGTTTACGTTTTCTTCCTGCAGACAGAGAGTTCCCACGGTAAGTTGAGGGATTGACCCTCTGAACCTTCCAGGCCAGATTATTTATTTTGTTATAAACGGGATGATAATGTTAATAGCTAATGCTTTATAAGAAGTCTGACATTGGACGCCTGCATTATTGTGTTTTGTTTTTCTAAAGATATATAAAGTGTATATAAACCTATAACAAAAATATTTTATAAATTTTGACTTGATATAAGAGTAGCGTCATGTCACAACTGAGTGTAAAAGAGAAGAGAGGCGCCTAGGGTTACATTTAATAAAGGTACAACATTTAGCAACATATTGCTACACTAATGCCCCGTGCACACGGTCGGAATTTCCAAAGGAAAAAGTCAGATGGGAGCATTTCATCGGATATTCCCACCGTGTGTATGCCCCATCGGACTTAGATCGAGAACATGGGCTAGATTCAGGTACGGCGACGTAAATTTGTGCGGGCGTAGCGTATGTTATTTACGCTACGCCGCCACAATTTAAAGAGGCAAGTGCAGTATTCACAAAGCACTTGCTCCGTAAGTTGCAGCGGCGTAGCGTAAATCTGCCGGCGTAAGCGCACCAAATTCAAATTGTCAAGAGGTGGGCGTGTTTTATGTAAATAAAACATGACCCCACGTAAATGACGTTTCTCACGAACGGTCCGTGAACATATCCCAGTGCACATGCTCCTAATCACGTCGCAAATAGTCAATGCTTTTGACGTGAACGTAATTTTCGCAAAGCCCTATTCGCGAACGACTTTTACGCAAACGACGTAAAATTTTCAAAATTCGACGCGGGAACGACGTCCATACTTAACATTGGCTATGCCTCATATAGCAGGAGTAACGTAACGCCAGAAAAAGCCTTACGCAAATGACGTAAAAAATATCCGCCAGGCGCACGTACGTTTTTGAATCGGCGTATCCAGCTCATTTTCATATTCTACGCTGAAATCGACGGAAGCGCCACCTAGCGGCCAGCGTAAATATGCACCCTAAGATACGACGGCGTAGGAGACTTACGCCGCTCGTATCTTAGCCTAATTAAAGCGTATCTGGTTTCCAGAATACGCTTAAATTTACAACGGCGTAGATTCAGAGTTACGACGGCGTATCTACTGATACGCCGGCGTAACTCTCTGTGAATCTAGTCCAAAGTTCTCTATTTTTCTGATGGAAAAAATTCAGATGGGAAAATCCGTTCGTCTGTATGGAATTCCGACGGGAAAAAAAACATGCATGCTCAGAAACACTTTTGACGCATGCTCGGAAGCATTGAACTTCATTTTTCTCGGCTCGTCGTAGTGCTGTAAGTCACCGCGTTGTTGACGGTCAGAATTTGGCATGACCGCTATATGCAAGACAGCTTGAGCGGAATTCCGTCGGAAAAACCATCCGAGTTTATTCCGACGGGAAAACCGGTCGTGTGTACGCGGCATTAGAGGCACCTCTTCCCTTTTATACCCTGGAGCTCCTGCTTGATTTTGCTTCTAATACCCCTTGTGGAGGCTTCCATTTGTGGATGGACGTTTTATGGTCACACAACCAACCACATTGCTATCGGCCCAGATTCACGTAGCACTTACGCCGACGTATCTCGAGATACGCCGCGTAAGTGTAAATGTGCGCCGTCGTATCTGTGCGCCGTGCCCATAGAACTAGATACGTCTGAAAATAGGCTTCCTACGACCGATGTAAGTTTCCTACGCCGTTGTATCGTGGGCGCATATTTACGCTGGTCGCAAGGGGCGCTCCCATTGATTTACGATTCGAATATGCAAATGAGTGAGATACGCCGATTCACGAACGTACTTGCGCCGGCGCATTAATATACGCGGTTTACGTAGGTCGTACGCCCGGCGTAAAGTTATTCCCCATCTATGAGGCGCAACTCATGCAAAGGTATGGACCAGGGAGCAGCCGTCGTATTTTACGTTGTTTACGTAGTAGTACGTGAATAGGGATGGGTGTAGGTTACGTGCAAGTCGTTGGCAGTGATTCGACGTATCTTAGGCCCCGTACACACAAGAGGATCTATCCGCTGGAATTGATCTGCGGATCAGTTCCAGTGGATAGATCCGCTGGTGTGTACATCCCAGCGGATCTTTTTCCGCAGATTTTTTTCGGCCCGACCGATTTCCAGCAGATAAAAATTTCTTAGCATGCTAAGAAATCTATCTGCTGGAATCGGCTTCAGCGGATCGATCTGGTGGTCTGTACAGACTCACCGGATCGATCTGTCCGATTCCCTCCCTCGCATGCGTCGTAATGATTCGACGCATGCGTGGGTATCCTTATATGACAGCGTCGCGCACGTCGCCGCGTCATCATCGCGGCGACGGCGCGACACGTCATCGCGATGGGATTTCGGCGCGGATTTCGATCCAATGGTGAGTACACTCCATCGGATCCAAATCCGCGGAAATCCCCGAGAGGATTTATCCGCGGATACGGTCCGGCGGACCGTATCTGCGGATCAATCCTCTCGTCTGTACCCGGCATTAGGGAGTATTTCCGACGTGATTCTAAGCATGCGCACTGGGTTGCCTCCACGGGACGGCGCATGCGCCCTTTCGTTTTCGGCCCTTCATTTGCATGGGGTCACGCTTCATTTAAATGGATCATGCCCACTTCCACCTACTTTGAATTAGGCCGGCTTACGCCTACGAACTTACGTTACGCCGGCGCAGCGTTGGGAGCAAGTGCTTTGTGAATACTGTGGAACGAATCATTCGAGTTTCCATTATTTCTCATAGGGAAATTCGCTTTGATATACAAGTGCTTTGGATTACAAGCATGTTTCTGGAAGGAATTATGCTCGCAATCCAAGGTGTTACTGTACTTTGCATTAACCGTTCTCTGGTATTCCAGTCTGGATATCTGGAGGACAAATGTCACTCGTCATAGAAGAAGCATTTTATCGATGACATTTGTTTGTGCGGTCACATGAAAAAACGGCTCTGTGCTGGGCTCATCCAAACACAGATGTGCCCTATAAGTGTCCGTGTATCAGTGACTGATAAAACAGAGGTCTGCTCTGTTTACTTTCTTACAGTATGTCATGCAAATTGCAATGGGTACTTGATCCTGTCTGACCTTCCCGTAATACAAATCCTCAAGTGCTGAAGTCATGTCTCTTAATTAAAATTTCACATCACTTTGTAACCGTTTATCCTGTTTACTTTGTGTCGCACGATCTGCGGAGCTGAGGTTGTGATAACATGCGTTGCAATGTTTAGCCCTTGGTACTGCAGGAGTTTATTTCTCAATGCGCTTTAGAAGGTGTATCTTAGAAAAAAGGTACCATAAAAGTATTCTTAAAATATAACTACATTGTCCAAAGACAGCCACCCCCACCTTCCATGTCAAAAGCGTTTTGTGCTTTCTCATTCCTTAACCACTGGCTTACTGGGCACATATACCCCCCTCCTGCCCAGGTGAAATTTCAGCTTTTGGCACTGCGTCGCTTTAACTAACAATTGCGCGGTCGTGCGACGTGGCTCCCAAACAAAGTTGACGTCCTTTTTTCCCCACAAATAGAGCTTTCTTTTGGTGGTATTTGATCACCTGTGCGGTTTTTATTTTTTTGCGCTATAAACAAAAAAGAGCAACAATTTTGAAAAAAAAATACAATATTTTTTACTTGTTGCTATAATAAATATCCTGATTTAAAAAAAAAAGGCCGATACGTATTCTTCTACATATTTTTGTTAAAAAAAAAAAAAAAAAACGCAATAAGCGACTGGTTTGCGCAAAAGTTATAGCGCCTACAAAATAGGGGACAGAATTATTATTTTTTATTATTTTTTATTTTTTACTAGAAATGGCGGCGATTTTTATTGGGACTGCGATATTGCGACGGACACATCGGACACTTTTGACACATTTTTGGCACCATTCACATTTATACTGCGATCAGTGCTATAAATATGCACTAATTACAGTATAAATGTGACTGGCATTGAAGGGGTTAACACTAGGGGGTGAGGAAGGGGTTAAATGTATTCCCTGCATTGTGTTCTAACTGTAGGTGGAGGGGGGGTGACTGGGGGGGGGGGGTGACCGATCTGTGTCCCTATGTACAAGGGACACAGATCGGTCTCCTCTCCAGAGACAGGACGCTGTCTCTGTGTGAGCCGGCAATGAGAGATGATCTCATATGTTTACATATGAGATCATCTCTCATTGGCCGCACAGATCGCATCGCAAACGGCCACTCTGATTGGCCGTTCGCGGCAAACTGTAATTGGCTGTGTCCAAGAGACATGGCCAACACAGAGTTTCCCCGCTGCGCGCTCTGGAGCGCGCGCGGGGAACGCCCAAAGGGTCGGACGTCAATTGACGTCCAGTTGGATTTTCAGGTCCGCGCTGTAGCCGTCATTTGGCTATAGCGCGGGTCTGAAGAAGTTAAAGGACACAGGATAAGTATTCATCTGATGTGATTGGGTTATACTGCCACCTTCAGTAGGATTTCGACACTAGCAAAGAATAAAGCCATTGGCCAGCCAGGTATAGCCCCTCCCACTCCCAGCATGCTTCAGGTTTTTGCTAGTTTCCCAAGAGGATGGACTACTGAGATAGTTTTCCTCCTTTTTTATTTTACTAGACTTTTTTTCTTTTCTCTCTCTCTCTCTCTCTCTCTCTCTCTCTCTCTATATATATATATATATATAGATATATATATATATATGTAACGGAATGGCCTGTGGTCGCTTTAACTGACAATTGCGCGGCCGTGCGACGTGGCTCCCAAACAAAATTGGCGTCCTTTTTTCCCCACAAATAGAGCTTTCTTTTGGTGCTATTTGATCACCTCGGCGGTTTTTCGTTTTTGCGCCATAAACAAAAATAGAGCGACAATTTTGAAAAAAAATAAAAAAAAATTACTTTTTGCTATAAAAAATTTCCCCCAAAAACATATAAAAAAACGATTTTTTTATCTTAGTTTAGGCCGATACGTATTCTTCTACATATTTTTCATTAAAAAAAATCGCAATAAGCGTTTATTGATTGGTTTGCGCAAACGTTATAGCGTTTACAAAATAGGGGATAGTTTTATGGCATGTTTAATAATATTTTTTTTTTTACTAGTAATGGCGACGATCTGCGATTTTTATGCCGGACACTTCGGACACTTTTGACACATTTTTGGGACCATTGGCATTTTTATAGCGATCAGTGCTATAAAAATGCATTGATTACTATAAAAATGCCACTGGCAGGGAAGGGGTTAACACTAGGGGGCAAGGAAGGGGTTAAGTATGTTCCCTGGGTGTGTTCTAACTGAAGGGGGGGGACTGACTAGGGGAAATTACTGATCGCTGTTCATACATTGTCGGTCAGGCATTTCTCCCCCTGACAGGACCGGGAGCTGTGCGTTTGAAGAATTATTGCGCAAATACCGTGCAAGATTAAGAGTTGCAATGACCGCCATTTTATTCTCCAGGGTGTCTGCTAAAAAAAACATATATAATGTTTGGGGGGTTCTGAGTAATTTTCGAGCAAAACAATGATGATTTGTACATGTAGGAGAGAAGTGCCAGAATAGGCCCGGTATGGAGGTAGGTATTAAAGCCCGGTATTGAAGGGGTTGAATAAAAAATTGTGAAGCAAAATAAGGGTCAGTTCCCATCAATGCAGCCTAAACAGTGCCCATCTGCAGCCTCACCATTGCCATGAATGCAGCCCGCCCATTGCCATGAATGCAGTCTCTGAATGCAGCCTCACTATTGCCATAAATGCAGCCACACCATTTACATGAATGCAGCCTCTGAATGCACGATGCTCGGGGATTTGTTGGGGGCTACAAAAGAGATATATATCCAAATTACCAGTGGGGGCGCATTAAACCAGAACGTGGGCCGCAATTGGCCCCCGGGCCCAGAGGCGTTGCTACGGGGGTCCGGGTGACACCCGCTAGAGGGGTGACACCATCCCATTTTTTTTTTTTAGCTGACATGCCCAGCCTGCCCTGTGCAATTCCAGCCTGCTCTGTGCCACCCCAGCCTGCCCTGTACCACCCCAGCCTGCCCTGTATCACCCAGCCTGCCCTGTACCACCCCAGCCTGCCCTGTACCACCCCAGCCTGCCCTGTACCCCCCCAAACAGCCCTGTACCACCCCAGCCTGCCCTGTACCACCCAGCCTGCCCTGTGCCACCACAGCCTGCCCTGTACCACCTCAGCCTGCCCTGTACCACCCCAAACTTTCCCATGCCACCCCAACTTGCTCTGTGCCACCCTAACTTGCCCTGTACCACCCCAATCTGCCCTATGCCACCATAACTTGCCCTATACCACCCCAACCTGCCCAATGCCACCCTAACTTGCCCTGTACCACCCCAACCTTTCCCATGCCATCCCAACTTGCCCTATGCCACCCTAACTTACACTATACCACCCCAACCTGCCCTGTACCACCCTAACTTGCCCTATACCACCCCAAACTACCCTATATCACCCCAACATGCCCTATGCCACCTTAACCTGTCCTATACCACCCCACTACACCAACCTGCCACTATACCACTCTATAATACTCTAACCTGCCACTATACTGCCCTATACTATCATTTACAGGGGCTGGTTTGGGGTGCGCCCCGTGCCCGTGCGCTGCCTGCTTGGTGCTGGGCAGCCTAGACAGAGGGGGGGGGGTGACACCGTGTTTTACCGCAACGGGTGACACCAACCCTAGTGACTCCACTGCCCGGGCCAGACTTTGGACATGCCTGATTGAAGGCTTCCTCCGTGGTAAAAAGGTTGGAAAGAGCTGGTCTGGGGAGTCGGGTAATATAAATATTTTTCCCTCAGGTGTCTACAGCAGGGCTCAAAATTCCAAGTCCTGAGCTACTAGCCAGGCCTCAAGGGTTACTCGCCACCAGTTGCCCCGCCCAACCCCTACCATGTCCCGCCCCCTAATCCCGCCCCTAGACACACCCTCATAAATCTCATGAAATGACACTTAAATGTTTTATGCAGAATTAAGTTATAAAAATAAATATTAACAACTTTATCCGTGCCCAAAAATGCAGCCTGCCCATGTCTACCAATGCAGCATGTCCCCCCACTTTGCAGCCAGAGTCCCCCCACTTTGCAGCCAGAGTCCCCCCACTTTGCAGCCAGAGTCCCCCCACAATTGCAGCCTACCTGTGATGGGTAGGAGAGGAGCCGGAGCCGCCGCCACCTGGTTGTTCAAACCGTGGGGAACAGAACGGCTTTCAATTCAATAGCTGTGTTCCCTGCCGCGCGCGTCATATACAGCCCCTACCCCCTTGTCCGGGAAACATTGATAGACAGATCACCCGTCCAATCCTGGGAAGGGTGATCTGTCTATCAAAGTGCCCGGACAATGGGGAGGGGCTGTATATGACGCACGCAGCGGTTAACACAGCTATTGAATTGAAAGCTGTTAAGTTCCCTGCGGTTTGAACAACCAGGCGGCGGCGACAGCAGCGGCGACTCTCCTCTGCTCTCCCCCCCCCCCCCCCCCTGCTCCCAGGCAGCCCACACTCGCCAGCCCTCAAAATTCACTCGCAAAATGCGAGCAGGCGAGTGTAAATTTTGAGGGCTGGTCTACAGTACATGTTTCCCTTTGTTTTGTATCTTCACCTCAATCTGCTTGATAGGCAGAATATGAATCCCTTTTGTATTTGTATATAATTTCCTTTTTTCCCCCTAAATATACATCATTATTGCAAGTTCAATTTGTTTCCTCAAATCTCATCTTCATTAACGCGTAGCATGCGGCGCGGCGGCGGAGGCGCCGAACAAGAAGTGCAACACATCTGTTGTTTTAGCAAATGAAATAATTTACTTTCAAACTTAATATTACAGGATTAAAATTACTTTGTAAGGAACACAATCAGTCGTAAAATACAATGCAACTTTTATATAGAAGATGTGCTTGTGGTTGTGAATGTTGGTGGAGCTTTGTTGAGAGAATTTTTTTATGACTAAAAATGTTTTATGTGTAAAAAAAAAAAAAAAAAAAATTTTATGACTAAAAATGTTTTATGTGTAAAAAAACAAAACAATTTTTTTTTTTTTATGACTAAAAATGTTTTATGTGTAAAAAAAAAAATAAAAAAAATAATAAGCTTTGCCCAGTTCAGATTGTCAGCCTGGAAAAAGGTGTTCTTTATAAGATTCTATGCTAAAATATACATTGACACGAATCACTTTCTGATAAGAAAAACGATAACTTGAACCGGAATATAAACATTCGAACATAAAAATAGTACCACTGCGGGGCCCGTTCCCAGAATATATTTTTTAACCACTTAAGACCCGGACCTTTATGCAGGTAAAGGACCTGGGCAGTTTTTGCGATTCGGCACTACGTCGCTTTAACTGACAATTGCGCGATCGTGCGACGTGGCTCCCAAACAACATTGGCGTCCTTTTTTCCCCACAAATAGAGCTTTCCTTTGGTGGTATTTGATCACCTCTGCGGTTTTTATTTTTTGCGCTATAAACAAAAATAGAGCGACAATTTTGAAAAAAATTCTATATTTTTTACTTTTTGCTATAATAAATATCCCCCAAAAATATATAAAAAAATATTTTTTTCCTCAGTTTAGGCCGATACGTATTCTTCTACCTATTTTTGGTAAAAAAAATCGCAATAAGCATTTTCGATTGGTTTGCGCAAAATTTATAGCGTTTACAAAACAGGGGATAGTTTTATTGCATGTTTATTATTTTTTTTTTTTACTACTAATGGCGGCAATCAGCGTTTTTTTTTGTGACCGCGACATTATGGCGGACACTTCGGACAATTTTGACACATTTTTGGGAACATTGTCATTTTCACAGCAAAAAATGCTATAAAAATGCACCGATTACTGTGAAAATGACAGTGCAGTTTGGGAGTTAACCACTAGGGGGCACTGTATGAGTTATGTGTGACCTCATATGTTTTTCTAACTGTAGGGGGGCGGGGATGAACGTGTGACATCATTGATCGTGTTTCCCTATATTAGGGAACACAAGATCAATGAAGCTGCCACAGTGAAGAACAGGGAAGCTGTGTTTACACTCACCTCTCCCCATTCTTTAGTTCCGGGGACCGATCGCAGGACTCCGGCGGTGATTGGGTTCGCGGGTCCCGTGGCCGCGGTCACGGAGCTTCGGACGTGCCCGCGACCCACGGCTGGGCACTTAAAGAGGACGTACAGGTACGTGCTTGTGCCCAGCCGTGCCATTCTGCCGATGTATATCTGCAGGAGGCGGTCCTTAAGTGGTTAAAAGGCTTATTTCCCGTAAAAAAAAATCATATCCACTGGATGTCACAAAACAAATGGAAGTTCAAAGCAATTATAAAAAAGCCTTAAAAATATTTGATACATTTGATACCTTTAAACCATTTCATTCATCACAGGCCAATAACATTGTAAAGACTTTCACTAACAAATGCCACACCATACATTATGTGTTGCAAGTAAGAACAAGGGGCTACAATGAAATTTCCTGGTGCCAACATGGCAGCACACACATGGTACAACCCCCCAACCTACATTGCCTTGAAAAAGTATTCATACCCCTTGAAATTTGCCACATTTTGTCGTTTCAACCAAAAACTTAAATGTATTTTATTGGGATTTTATGTGATAGACCAACACAAAGTGTCACATAATTGTGAAGTGAAAGGAAAATGATAAATGGTTTTCATTTATTTTTACAAATAAATATGTGAAAAGTGTGGGGGGGGGGGACATTTTTATTTAGTCCCCTTTACTCTGATACCCCCTAACTAAAATCTAGTGGAACCAATTGCCTTCAGAAGTCACCTTATTAGTAAATAGAGTCCCCCCGTGTGTCATTTAATCTCAGCTGTTCTGTGAAGCCCTCAGAGGTTTGTTAGAGAACCTTAGTGAACACACCAGACAGGTCAGGGATAAAGTTGTGGAGAAGTATAAAGCAGGGTTAGGTTATAATAAAATTCTCCCAAGCTTTGAACATCTCAGGCCCTGTACACACGATCAGTCCATCCGATGAAAATGGTCCGAAGGACCGTTTTCATCGGTTCACCGAAGAAGCAGACTAATGGTCTGATGTGCCTACACACCATCAGTTTAAAAACCGATCGAGTCCAACGCGGTGACGTAAAACACAACGATGTGCAGAGAAAAATTAAGTTCAATGCTTCCAAGCATGCGTCAATTTGATTCTGAGCATGCACAGGTTTTGATGCTTTTGCGTACTAACCGTCGGTTTTGACCGATCGGTTAGGCGTCCATCGGATTTAATTTAAATTTTGCGACCGAAGGATAACGGACCGATGGGGCCCACACACGGTCGGTTTGGACCGATGAAACTGAACTTCAGTCCGTTTTCATCGGTTTTGATCGACCGTGTGTACAAGGCCTCACAGAGATCTGTTCAATCCATCATCGGAAAATGGAAACACCCCCAAAAAGACTTGCAGCTGTAATTTCAGTGAAAGGGGGTTCTACAAAGTTTTGACTCCGGGGGGCGCCATACAAATGTACCCCCCACACTTTTCACATATTTATTTGTAAAAAAATTGAAAACAATTTATCATTTTCCTTCCACTTCACAATTATGTGACACTTTGTGTTAGTCCATCACATAAAATCCCAATAAAATACATTTACATTTTTGGTTGTAACATGGGAAAATGTGGAGAATTTCATGGGGTATGAATACTTTTTCAAGGCACTGTACTTCCTCCCACAAGACCAGTGCGAAGGTATAGTATAGTCAAGTGTTGACACTCACAAAGCAGCCCGTTGCTGGTGTTTGTTTGCTGTTTGCCTCACCCACAGTGGGAGTGCTTGTGACCATCCTTGGGTTAATGTGGAAGGCAAGTCAAAACCCAACTAAGGTTCGATCCATTCCCCCCCCATTCTAAGGCCGGGTTCACACTATTGCGAATTGGATGTACTAAACCATCATCCTAAACCAGGGGTCTCCAAACTTATTATACAAAGGGCCAGTTTACTCTCCTTAAAACTTTAGGAGGGCCGGAACTGTGGCCATCAGGAGTAGAAAAAGTTCCAGCATCAGCTGGTGTAAACAATGCCCCATCACTGGTGTCATTGGGCCCCATTATTGATAGAATTGGGAGGAATTGTGCCCCATCACTGGTGTCATTGGGCCCCATTGTTGATAGAATTGGGAGGAATTGAGCCCTATCACTGGTGTCATTGGGCCCCATTGTTGATAGAATTGAGAGGAATTTTTCCCTATCACTGGTGTCATTGGGCCCCATTGTTGATAGAATTGGGAGGAATTGTGCCCCATCACTGGTGTCATTGGGCCCCATTGTTGATAGAATTGGGAGCAATTGAGCCCTATCACTGGTGTCATTGGGCCCCATTGTTGATAGAATTGGGAGGAATTGAGCCCTATCACTGGTGTCATTGGGCCCCATTGTTGATAGAATTGGGAGGAATTGTGCCCCATCACTGGTGTCATTGGGCCCCATTGTTGATAGAATTGAGAGGAATTTTTCCCTATCACTGGTGTCATTGGGCCCCATTGTTGATAGAATTGGGAGGAATTGTGCCCCATCACTGGTGTCATTGGGCCCCATTGTTGATAGAATTGGGAGGAATTGTGCCCCATCACTGGTGTCATTGGGCCCCATTGTTGATAGAATTGGGAGCAATTGTGCCCTATCACTGGTGTCATTGGGCCCCATTGTTGATAGAATTGGGAGGAATTGTGCCCCATCACTGGTGTCATTGGGCCCCATTGTTGATAGAATTGGGAGCAATTGTGCCCTATCACTGGTGTCATTGGGCCCCATTGTTGATAGAATTGGGAGGAATTGTGCCCCATCACTGGTGTCATTGGGCCCCTTTATTGATAGAATTGGGAGGAATTTTGCCCCATCACTGGTGTCATTGGGCCCCTTTGTTGATAGAATTGGGAGGAATTTTGCCCCATCACTGGTGTCATTGGGCCCCATTGTATATATAATTGGGAGGAATTGTGCCCCATCACTGGTGTCATTGGGCCCCATTGTTGATATAATTGGGAGGAATTGGGCCCCATCACTGGTGTCATTGGGCCCCTTTATTAATAGAATTGGGGGGAATTGTGCCCTATCACTGGTGTCATTGGACCCCATTGTTGATAGAATTGGGAGGAATTGTGCCCCATCACTGGTGTCATGGGGCCCCTTTATTGATAGAATTGGGGGGAATTGTGCCCCATCACTGGTGTCATTGGGCCCCATTGTTGATAGAATTGGGAGGAATTGTGCCCCATCACTGGTGTCATTGGGCCCCATTGTTGATAGAATTGGGAGGAATTGTGCCCTATCACTGGTGTCATTGGGCCCCATCGTTGGTGTCATTGTGAGCAATTGTGACCCATGTTGGTGTCATTGGAAGGAATGGTCCCCCATCATTGGTGTTATTGGGCCCCATTGTTGGTGTCATTGGGAAGAACTCTTTGTTGGTGTCAGTGAATGAAATAGTGCCCCAAGGGCCAGATAAAATCAAGCAAAGGGCGGCATCCGGCCCCCGGGCCGAAGTTTGGAGACCACTGTCCCAAACCATGGCAATTCCTAAAACTCAGGCCAGTACTGTGGAATCGGAGAGCGTTTTAATATGAGATTTTTCATGGCCATGCAAAGCCTACAGAGGACCTCTAAATCACACTAGAGCTGTTCCATTCATGACCCCATAAGCAATAATTCAAGGACAATGCACTGATCTTGGATATACAGCGTCGGGGGCTAGGAGGGGAGTTTTAGCCCCCGACGCTGTTTTAGATTTACACAATTTTCCCTCTGTGGAACATTTTTCTTTCCTTTTCTGGTTATGAACCTACAATAGACCCAATGGGCCCATTTCTCAAGCTACAGCCCCTCTCCTATTACCGGTCATTAGCTAGCTACATGGTGTTTGTGGTTACAAAAAAAAAGAGAAATAGTTCCTGGCTCTCTGACTTGATATCATTCATCATTTAAGTTATTTCGGAATACATCTGCCCAGTCACGATTCAGCAATTTTCTGTAGAAGTTTTTTTTACCAGTGTCAAACTTCGGTCTTAATGCATTAGAATAGATAACGCATATATATGAGTTGTTGGTGCTGCACACCCCGATTCCTCAAATTGGATAGAAGATCCCTCAATGGGTTTTTTTTTTAGCAGCAAGATGATATTAGAAACAAGTAACAATGATTTTCTTAAAAATTAGTCTTTCTTTATTTGTATCATGATATCAAATATAGGCATGGATGCATAGGAGTCGTAAAAAGCAATTCTTGGCCTTGACTTGGCCTTGACTTGGCCTTGACATAAAAACCATATCTCATCTCAAGTTATATATAAAACCACAGAACTTGTGTAGAATTTCACATGATAACCCTACACGTTTCGACCTATTTTCGACCAACATTTTTATTTCTTTATTTGTATCATAGTATCAAATATGGGCATGGATGCATAGGAGTCGTAAAAAGCAATTCTTGGCCTTGACATAAAAAACATATCTCATCAACAATAGGAAAATTGCACATGAACTCAAGTTATATATAAAACTATAGAACTTGTGTGGAACTTCAAATGATAACCCTACACGTTTCGACCTATTTGGGTAAAGGTCTTCTTCAGGGAAATGTATTCTATGCCAAAAAGAAAAAAAAAAGATTTATGAATTATACTGTCTATGAATGTATCATTATTTTGCATTAGTCATTATATTCTGTTAGGGTTGGAGTTAGGGGTAAGGGTTTTTCCTTGAAGAATAAGGCAAGGATTCAGGAATTGGAACAGGGACCTCCCCCAGAGGTCAAAGGTCAGAAGGCGGGTTCCCAAAAGTCAAAGGTCACGAGGCGTGGCTGATCCACCCCCACCAAAGTGTACCGCCTACCTCAACTAAGTCAGGGAATGATCAAGTCGGGGAAAGTGTCCCTTCTTGACGAGGAAGTTACATTCCATAGCCAAGACGAGTTTCTTCAACGATAGGAAAATTTCACATGAACTCAAGTTATATATAAAACCATAGAACTTGTGTAGAATTTCACATGATAACCCTACACGTTTCGGACTATTTGGGTAAAGGTCTTCTTCAGGGAAATGTATTCTATGAATGTATCATTATTTTGCATAGTCATTATATTCTGTTAGGGTTAGGGTTAGGGTTTTCCCTTGAAGAATAAGGCAAGGACTCAGGAATTGGAACAGGGACCTCCCCCAGAGGTCAAAGGTCAGAAGTAGGGTACCCAGAGGTCAAAGGTCACGAGGCGTGGCTGATCCACCCCCACCAAAGTGTACCGCCTACCTCAACTAAGTCAGGGAATGTACAAGTCGGGGAAATTGTCCCTTCTTGACGAGAAAGTTACATTCCATAGCCATATATATAAAACCATAGAACTTGTGTAGAATTTCACATGATAACCCTACACGTTTTGACCTATTTGGATAAAGGTCTTCTTCAGGGGAATTTATTCTATGCGAAAAAGAAAAAAAAAGATTTATGAATTATACTGTCTATGAATGTATCATTGTTTTGCATAGTCATTATATTCTGTAAGGCCCTGTACACACAACTGGTTCATCCGATGAGAATGGTCCGACGGACCGTTTTCATCGGTCCACCGCTGAAGTGGCCTGATGGTCTGATGTGTGTACACACCATCAGTTCAAAAACCGATCGGGTCAGAACGCGGTGACGTAAAACACACGACGTGCTGAAAAAAAACCCCGAAGTTCAATGCTTCCAAGCATGCGTCGACTTGATTCTGAGCATGCACAGGTTTTGAACCGATGCTTTTGTGTACTAACCATCGGTTTGGCCCGATCGGACAGTGGTCCATCGGTTCGATTTTAAAGCAAGTTTTAAAATTTTGGTCCGAAGGACAAAAGACCGATGGGCCGTACACACGGTCGGTTTGGACCGATGAAACTGAACCTCGGTCCATTCTCATCGGTTTTGACCGGTCGTGTGTACGCGGCCTTAGGGTTAGGGTTAGGTTTGGGGTTAGAGCTTAGGGTTTTCCCTTGAAGAATAAGGCTAGGACTCAGGATTTGGCACAAGGTCCTCCCCCAGAGGTCAAAGGTCAGAAGGCGGGTTCCCAAAGTTCAAAGGTCATGAGTTATGGCTGACCCACCCCCACCAAAGTGTACCGCCTACCTCAACTAAGTCGGGAAATGAACAAGTTGGGGAAAGTGTCCCTTCTTGACGAGAAAGTTACATTCCATAGCCAGACGAATTGCTGTTCATCTAAAAACACTAGAACTTGTGTAGAATTTCACATGATAACCCTACACGTTTCGACCTATTTGGGTAATGGTCTTCTTCAGGGGAATTTATTAATTGCTTTTCATCTAAAAAACACTGCACGCCTGCGTCCATGCCTATATTTGATATTATGATACAAATAAAGAAAGACAAATTTTTATGAAAATCATTGTTACTTGTTTCCAATATCATCTTGCTGCTAAAAAAAAAAACTTCAAAATTAGTCTTTCTCCATTTGTATCATAGTATCAAATATAGGCATGGATGCATAGGAGTCGTAAAAAGCAATTCTTGGCCTTGACATAAAAAAACATATCTCATCAACAATAGGAAAATTACACATGAACTCAAATTATATATAAAACCATAGAACTTGTGTAGAATTTCACATGATAACCCTACACGTTTCGACCTATTTGGGTAAAGGTCTTCTTCAGGGGGATTTATTCTATGCAAAAAAGAAAAAAACAAATTATGAATTATACTGTCTATGAATGTATCATTATTTTGCATAGTCATTATATTCTGTTATAATGGAGTTAACTGTGTATGTTTACCACTTCTTGATGAGAAAGTTACATTCCATAGCCAGACGAATTGCTTTTCATCTAAAAACACTCCACGCCTCATCAACAATAGGAAAATTACACATGAACTCAAGTTATATATTAAAACCATAGAACTTGTGTAGAATTTCACATTATAACCCTACACGTTTCGACCTATTTGGGTAAATGTCTTCTTCACAGGAATTGCTTTTCATCTAAAAACACTCCACGCCTGCGTCCATGCCTATATTTGATATCATGATACAAATAAAGAAAGACTAATTTTTAAGAAAATCATTGTTACTTGTTTCTAATATCATCTTGCTGCTAAAAAAAACCTTCAAAATTAGTCTTTCTCCATTTGTATCATAGTATCAAATATGGGCATGGATGCATAGGAGTCGTAAAAAGCAATTCTGGCCTTGACATAAAACACATATCTCATCAACAATAGGAAAATTGCACATTGAACTCAAATTATATATAAAACCACAGAACTTGTGTAGAATCTCACATGATAACCCTACACGTTTCGACCTATTTGGGTAAAGGTCTTCTTCAGGGGAATTTATTAATTGCTTTTCATCTAAAAACACTCCACGCCTGCATCCATGCCTATATTTGATATTATGATACAAATAAAGAAAGACTCATTTTTAGGAAAATCATTGTTACTTGAACTCAAGTTATATATTAAAACCATAGAACTTGTGTAGAATTTCACATGATAACCCTACACGTTTCGACCTATTTGGGTAAAGGTCTTCTTCAGGGAAATTTATTAATTGCTTTTCATCTAAAAAACACTCCACGCCTGCGTCCATGCCTATATTCGATATTATGATACAAATAAAGAGACTAATTTTTAAGAAAATCATTGTTACTTGTTTCTAATATCATCTTGCTGCTAAAAAAAAAACGTTGAGGGATCTTCTATTCAATTTAAAGGCCTTCATGCATTAGCCTCAGGGAATGATAAACCATGGCTTTCAACAACTGTGAATGTTAGACATTTTTAGTTTTTTTTTTGTTTTTTTTTGTATTTCTTTTTGTCGTTTTTGGTTTCCCAACGTCTCATCTTGCAAAGATCCCATTCTTCACCCTGTCTCTTGTATTACTCACAATGACTACTACCCTAGTGTTCTCGGTATGGTAAGCGGAGTATGCTATGTTACTGCTATTGCTAAGATATAAAGTCCATTTGGTAAGGCTGGGTGAGGGTTTCTTCTTTCTTCTCACAAGTTCTCTAGATGTCCCTCTTAGCGGAAAGACCCTAAGTGTGACCCCGCGCTGTGGGAAATGGTTTCGGAGCAGGGGTAGGTGAACATGAAGTTGACGGCGTACTTCATGTCTTTGCTTTTCTTGTCCCACTTGTAGATGGCGGTCAGCAGAAGCTTATTGTCCACCTTGCGGCCCATGATGAGGAAGCTGCCGCTCGGGTTCTCCAGCTGGGGGCACGGGCACCCCGCCGCGTTCTTGATGTACAAAACCAGCTTGCGGAACTCTTTCCTCTTTAGCTTCCCCGCTTTCAAGACTTTCTTTTTCTTCTGAGCCGCGATGAGCTTTCGGTCTCCGTTCTCAATCTTCACCTCTTTGATTCGCATCCGTACAACTGGAAAGAATTCAAGAAAATAAAATGGTCAGTCGGGACAATGGAAAAAAAAAAAGTTAGATGTCTACGTCACTGTGTGGTGGAGTTGCCGTCTATTTTTCCTTATCAAGAAAGTAATTCATTCTGCTTCAAGACAAAAAAAAAGAAACAAAGTGCTTTGTAAGCGATGTTTAACGTGCCAGAACATTACATAATGGAGAGAACGAGGCTCCCTTCCCCCTCCACAAATGTACTTTAATCATTCCTGTGCATTGCCCTATTGGCCAAATATGTACTCCCCCAACCCCCCCCCCTGGTTTGTCCTCCTTTTTCTCTTTTCCTTCCCCTCTTTCTCTTTTCATTTTTAACCAACCCTTTCCTTCCCACTTCCCCCTTTTCGCTTTCCCTTCTTGTTATGCCCCCCCTTTTCCCTCCTCCTTTCTTCTTCCTTCCTACCCCTCCTCTTCTCCCCCCCCCCCCTTGATTTGTCCTCCTTTTTCTCTTCTCCTTCCCCTCTTTCTCTTTTCATTTTTAACCAACCCTTTCCTTCCCACTTCCCCCTTTTCGCTTTCCCTTCTTCTTATGGCCCCCCCCTTTTCGCACCCCCCTTCTTCTTCCTTCCTACCCCTCCTCTTTTCCCCCAACCCCCCCCCCCTTGATTTGTCCTCCTTTTTCTCTTCTCCTACCCCTCTTTCTCTTTTAATTTTTAATCAACCCTTTCCTTCCCACTTCCCCCTTTTCGCTTTCCCTTCTTGTTATGCCCCCCCCCTTTTCCCTCCTCCCTTCTTCTTCCTTCCTACCCCTCCTCTTCTCCCCCAACCCCCCCCCCCCCTTGATTTGTCCTCCTTTTTCTCTTCTCCTACTCCTCTTTCTCTTTTCCTTTTTAACCAACCCTTTCCTTCCCACTTCCCCCTTTTCACTTTCCATTCTTGTTATGCCCCCCCCCCTTTTCCCTCCTCCCTTCTTCCTTCCTTCCTACCCCTCCTCTTCCCCCCCCCCATGATTTGTCCTCCTTTTTCTCTTCTCCTTCCCCTCTTTCTCTTTTCCATTTTAACCAACCCTTTCCTTCCCACTTCCCCCTTTTCGCTTTCCCTTCTTGTTATGCCCCCCCCCTTTTTTCTCCTCCCTTCTTTTTCCTTCCTACTCCTCCTCTACTCCCCCAACCTCCCCCCTTGAATTGTCCCCCTTTTTCCCTTTTCCTTCCCCTCTTTCTCTTTTCATTTTTAACCAACCCTTTCCTTCCCACTTCCCCCTTTTCGCTTTCCCTACTTGCTATGCCCCCCCCTTTTCCCTCCTCCCTTCTTCTTCCTTCCTACCCCTCCTCTACTCCCCCAACCCCCCCCCCCCCCCCTCCTGATTTGTCCTCCTTTTTCTCTTCTCCTTCCCCTCTATCTCTTTTCATTTTTAACCAACCCTTTCCTTCCCACTTCCCCCTTTTCGCTTTCCCTTCTTGTTATGCCCCGCCCCCTTTTCCCTCCTCCCTTCTTCTTCCTTCCTTCCTACCTACCCCTCCTCTTCTCCCCCCCCCTTGATTTGTCCTCCTTTTTCTCTTCTCCTTCCCCTCTTTCTCTTTTCATTTTTAACCAACCCTTTCCTTCCCACTTCCCCCTTTTCGCTTTCCCTTCTTGTTATGCCCCCCCCTTTTCCCTCCTCCATTCTTTTTCCTTCATACCCCTCCTCTTCTCCCCCCCCCCCCCCCCCCTTGATTTGTCCTCCTTTTTCTCTTCTCCTTCCCCTCTTTCTCTTTTCATTTTTAACCAACCCTTTCCTTCCCACTTCCCCCTTTTCGCTTTCCCTACTTGCTATGCCCCCCCTTTTCCCTCCTCCCTTCTTCTTCCTTCCTACCCCTCCTCTACTCCCCCACCCCCCCCCCCCCTCCTGATTTGTCCTCCTTTTTCTCTTCTCCTACCCCTCTATCTCTTTTCATTTTTAACCAACCCTTTCCTTCCCACTTCCCCCTTTTCGCTTTCCCTTCTTGTTATGCCCCCCCTTTTCCCTCCTCCCTTCTTCTTCCTTCCTTCCTACCTACCCCTCCTCTTCCCCCCCCCCTTGATTTGTCCTCCTTTTTCTCTTCTCCTTCCCCTCTTTCTCTTTTCATTTTTAACCAACCCTTTCCTTCCCACTTGCCCCTTTTTCGCTTTCCCTTCCTGTTATGTCCCCCCCCCTTTTCCCTCCTCCCTTCTTCTTCCTTCCTACTCCTCCTCTACTCCCCCAACCTCCCCCCTTGATTTGTCCTCCTTTTTCTCTTCTCCTTCCCCTCTTTCTCTTTTCATTTTTAACCAACCCTTTCCTTCCCACTTCCCCCTTTTCGCTTTCCCTTCTTGTTATGCCCCCCCCCTTTTCCCTCCTCCCTTCTTCTTCCTTCCTTCCTACCTACCCCTCCTCTACTCCCCCAACCCCCCCCCCTTGATTTGTCCTCCTTTTTCTCTTCTCCTTCCCCTCTTTCTCTTTTCATTTTTAACCAACTCTTCCCACTTCCCCCTTTTCGCTTTCCCTTCCTGTTATGCCCCCCCCCCTTTTCCCTCCTCCCTTCTTTTTCCTTCCTACCCCTCCTCTTTTCCCCCAACCCCCCCCCCCCCCTGATTTGTCCTCCTTTTTCTCTTCTCCTTCCCCTCTTTCTCCTTTCATTTTTAACCAACCCTTTCCTTCCCACTTCCCCCTTTTCGCTTTCCCTTCTTGTTATGCCCCGCCCCCTTTTTCCCTCCTCCCTTCTTCTTCCTTCCTTCCTACCTACCCCTCCTCTTCTCCCCCCCTTGATTTGTCCTCCTTTTTCTCTTCTCCTTCCCCTCTTTCTCTTTTCATTTTTAACCAACCCTTTCCTTCCCACTTCCCCCTTTTCGCTTTCCCTTCTTGTTATGCCCCCCCCTTTTCCCTCCTCCATTCTTTTTCCTTCATACCCCTCCTCTTCTCCCCCAACCCCCCCCCTTGATTTGTCCTCCTTTTTCTCTTCTCCTTCCCCTCTTTCTCTTTTCATTTTTAACCAACCCTTTCCTTCCCACTTCCCCCTTTTCGCTTTCCCTACTTGCTATGCCCCCCCTTTTCCCTCCTCCCTTCTTCTTCCTTCCTACCCCTCCTCTTTTCCCCCACCCCCCCCCCCCTGATTTGTCCTCCTTTTTCTCTTCTCCTTCCCCTCTTTCTCCTTTCATTTTTAACCAACCCTTTCCTTCCCACTTCCCCCCTTTTCGCTTTCCCTTCTTGTTATGCCCCGCCCCCTTTTTCCCTCCTCCCTTCTTCTTCCTTCCTTCCTACCTACCCCTCCTCTTCTCCCCCCCCTTGATTTGTCCTCCTTTTTCTCTTCTCCTTCCCCTCTTTCTCTTTCATTTTTAACCAACCCTTTCCTTCCCACTTCCCCCTTTTCGCTTTCCTTCTTGTTATGCCCCCCCCTTTTCCCTCCTCCCTTCTTTTTCCTTCATACCCCTCCTCTTCTCCCCCAACCCCCCCCCCTTGATTTGTCCTCCTTTTTCTCTTCTCCTTCCCCTCTTTCTCTTTTCATTTTTAACCAACCCTTTCCTTCCCACTTCCCCCTTTTCGCTTTCCCTACTTGCTATGCCCCCCCTTTTCCCTCCTCCCTTCTTCTTCCTTCCTCCCCCTCCTCTACTCCCCCAACCCCCCCCCCCCTCCTGATTTGTCCTCCTTTTCTCTTCTCCTACCCCTCTATCTCTTTTCATTTTTAACCAACCCTTTCCTTCCCACTTCCCCCTTTTCGTTTTCCCTTCTTGTTATGCCCCCCCTTTTCCCTCCTCCCTTCTTCTTCCTTCCTTCCTACCTACCCCTCCTCTTCTCCCCCCCCTTGATTTGTCCTCCTTTTTCTCTTCTCCTTCCCCTCTTTCTCTTTTCATTTTTAACCAACCCTTTCCTTCCCACTTGCCCCTTTTCGCTTTCCCTTCCTGTTATGTCCCCCCCCCTTTTCCCTCCTCCCTTCTTCTTCCTTCCTACTCCTCCTCTACTCCCCCAACCTCCCCCCTTGATTTGTCCTCCTTTTTCTCTTCTCCTTCCCCTCTTTCTCTTTTCATTTTTAACCAACCCTTTCCTTCCCACTTCCCCCTTTTCGCTTTCCCTTCTTGTTATGCCCCCCCCCCTTTTCCCTCCTCCCTTCTTCTTCCTTCCTTCCTACCTACCCCTCCTCTACCCCCCCCCCCCCCCCCCCCCTTGATTTGTCCTCCTTTTTCTCTTCTCCTTCCCCTCTTTCTCTTTTCATTTTTAACCAACTCTTCCCACTTCCCCCTTTTCGCTTTCCCTTCCTGTTATGTCCCCCCCCTTTTCCCTCCTACCTTCTTCTTCCTTCCTACCCCTCCTCTTCTCCCCCAACCTCCCCCCTTGATTTGTCCTCCTTTTTCTCTTCTCCTTCCCCTCTTTCTCTTTTCATTTTTAATCAACCATTTTCTTTCCACTTCCCCCTTTTCGCTTTCCCTTCCTGTTATGTCCCCCCCCTTTTCCCTCCTCCCTTCTTTTTCCTTCCTACCCCTCCTCTTTTCCCCCAACCCCCCCCCCCTGATTTGTCCTCCTTTTTCTCTTCTCCTTCCCCTCTTTCTCCTTTCATTTTTAACCAACCCTTTCCTTCCCACTTCCCCCTTTTCGCTTTCCCTTCTTGTTATGCCCCGCCCCCTTTTCCCTCCTCCCTTCTTCTTCCTTCCTTCCTACCTACCCCTCCTCTTCCCCCCCCCCTTGATTTGTCCTCCTTTTTCTCTTCTCCTTCCCCTCTTTCTCTTTTCATTTTTAACCAACCCTTTCCTTCCCACTTCCCCCTTTTCGCTTTCCCTTCTTGTTATGCCCCCCCCCTTTTCCCTCCTCCATTCTTTTTCCTTCATACCCCTCCTCTTCTCCCCCCCCCCCCCCCCCCTTGATTTGACCTCCCTTTTCTCTTCTCCTTCCCCTCTTTCTCTTTTCATTTTTAACCAACCCTTTCCTTCCCACTTCCCCTTTTCGCTTTCCCTACTTGCTATGCCCCCCCTTTTCCCTCCTCCCTTCTTCTTCCTTCCTACCCCTCCTCTACTCCCCCAACCCCCCCCCCCCCCTCCTGATTTGTCCTCCTTTTTCTCTTCTCCTACCCCTCTATCTCTTTTCATTTTTAACCAACCCTTTCCTTCCCACTTCCCCCTTTTCGCTTTCCCTTCTTGTTATGCCCCCCCTTTTCCCTCCTCCCTTCTTCTTCCTTCCTTCCTACCTACCCCTCCTCTTCCCCCCCCCCTTGATTTGTCCTCCTTTTTCTCTTCTCCTTCCCCTCTTTCTCTTTTCATTTTTAACCAACCCTTTCCTTCCCACTTCCCCCTTTTCGCTTTCCCTTCTTGTTATGCCCCCCCCTTTTCCCTCCTCCATTCTTTTTCCTTCATACCCCTCCTCTTCTCCCCCAACCCCCCCCCCCTTGATTTGTCCTCCTTTTTCTCTTCTCCTTCCCCTCTTTCTCTTTTCATTTTTAACCAACCCTTTCCTTCCCACTTCCCCCTTTTCGCTTTCCCTACTTGCTATGCCCCCCCTTTTCCCTCCTCCCTTCTTCTTCCTTCCTACCCCTCCTCTTTTCCCCCCACCCCCCCCCCCCCTGATTTGTCCTCCTTTTTCTCTTCTCCTTCCCCTCTTTCTCCTTTCATTTTTAACCAACCCTTTCCTTCCCACTTCCCCCTTTTCGCTTTCCCTTCTTGTTATGCCCCGCCCCCTTTTCCCTCCTCCCTTCTTCTTCCTTCCTTCCTACCTACCCCTCCTCTTCTCCCCCCCCTTGATTTGTCCTCCTTTTTCTCTTCTCCTTCCCCTCTTTCTCTTTTCATTTTTAACCAACCCTTTCCTTCCCACTTCCCCCTTTTCGCTTTCCCTTCTTGTTATGCCCCCCCCTTTTCCCTCCTCCATTCTTTTTCCTTCATACCCCTCCTCTTCTCCCCCAACCCCCCCCCCTTGATTTGTCCTCCTTTTTCTCTTCTCCTTCCCCTCTTTCTCTTTTCATTTTTAACCAACCCTTTCCTTCCCACTTCCCCCTTTTCGCTTTCCCTACTTGCTATGCCCCCCCTTTTCCCTCCTCCCTTCTTCTTCCTTCCTACCCCTCCTCTACTCCCCCAACCCCCCCCCCCCCCTCCTGATTTGTCCTCCTTTTTCTCTTCTCCTACCCCTCTATCTCTTTTCATTTTTAACCAAACCTTTCCTTCCCACTTCCCCCTTTTCGCTTTCCCTTCTTGTTATGCCCCCCCTTTTCCCTCCTCCCTTCTTCTTCCTTCCTTCCTACCTACCCCTCCTCTTCTCCCCCCCCTTGATTTGTCCTCCTTTTTCTCTTCTCCTTCCCCTCTTTCTCTTTTCATTTTTAACCAACCCTTTCCTTCCCACTTGCCCCTTTTCGCTTTCCCTTCCTGTTATGTCCCCCCCCCTTTTTCCCTCCTCCCTTCTTCTTCCTTCCTACTCCTCCTCTACTCCCCCAACCTCCCCCCTTGATTTGTCCTCCTTTTTCTCTTCTCCTTCCCCTCTTTCTCTTTTCATTTTTAACCAACCCTTTCCTTCCCACTTCCCCCTTTTCGCTTTCCCTTCTTGTTATGCCCCCCCCCCCTTTTCCCTCCTCCCTTCTTCTTCCTTCCTTCCTACCTACCCCTCCTCTACTCCCCCCCCCCCCCCCCCTTGATTTGTCCTCCTTTTTCTCTTCTCCTTCCCCTCTTTCTCTTTTCATTTTTAACCAACTCTTCCCACTTCCCCCTTTTCGCTTTCCCTTCCTGTTATGTCCCCCCCCTTTTCCCTCCTACCTTCTTCTTCCTTCCTACCCCTCCTCTTCTCCCCCAACCTCCCCCCTTGATTTGTCCTCCTTTTTCTCTTCTCCTTCCCCTCTTTCTCTTTTCATTTTTAATCAACCATTTTCTTTCCACTTCCCCCTTTTCGCTTTCCCTTCCTGTTATGTCCCCCCCCTTTTCCCTCCTCCCTTCTTTTTCCTTCCTACCCCTCCTCTTTTCCCCCAACCCCCCCCCCCCCCCCCTGATTTGTCCTCCTTTTTCTCTTCTCCTTCCCCTCTTTCTCCTTTCATTTTTAACCAACCCTTTCCTTCCCACTTCCCCCTTTTCGCTTTCCCTTCTTGTTATGCCCCGCCCCATTTTCCCTCCTCCCTTCTTCTTCCTTCCTTCCTACCTACCCCTCCTCTTCTCCCCCCCCTTGATTTGTCCTCCTTTTTCTCTTCTCCTTCCCCTCTTTCTCTTTTCATTTTTAACCAACCCTTTCCTTCCCACTTCCCCCTTTTCGCTTTCCCTTCTTGTTATGCCCCCCCCCTTTTCCCTCCTCCATTCTTTTTCCTTCATACCCCTCCTCTTCTCCCCCAACCCCCCCCCCCTTGATTTGACCTCCTTTTTCTCTTCTCCTTCCCCTCTTTCTCTTTTCATTTTTAACCAACCCTTTCCTTCCCACTTCCCCCTTTTCGCTTTCCCTACTTGCTATGCCCCCCCTTTTCCCTCCTCCCTTCTTCTTCCTTCCTACCCCTCCTCTACTCCCCCAACCCCCCCCCCCCCCCCTCCTGATTTGTCCTCCTTTTTCTCTTCTCCTACCCCTCTATCTCTTTTCATTTTTAACCAACCCTTTCCTTCCCACTTCCCCCTTTTCGCTTTCCCTTCTTGTTATGCCCCCCCTTTTCCCTCCTCCCTTCTTCTTCCTTCCTTCCTACCTACCCCTCCTCTTCTCCCCCCCCTTGATTTGTCCTCCTTTTTCTCTTCTCCTTCCCCTCTTTCTCTTTTCATTTTTAACCAACCCTTTCCTTCCCACTTGCCCCTTTTCGCTTTCCCTTCCTGTTATGTCCCCCCCCCCTTTTCCCTCCTCCCTTCTTCTTCCTTCCTACTCCTCCTCTACTCCCCCAACCTCCCCCCTAGATTTGTCCTCCTTTTTCTCTTCTCCTTCCCCTCTTTCTCTTTTCATTTTTAACCAACCCTTTCCTTCCCACTTCCCCCTTTTCGCTTTCCCTTCTTGTTATGCCCCGCCCCCTTTTCCCTCCTCCCTTCTTCTTCCTTCCTTCCTACCTACCCCTCCTCTACTCCCCCAACCCCCCCCCCCCTTGATTTGTCCTCCTTTTTCTCTTCTCCTTCCCCTCTTTCTCTTTTCATTTTTAACCAACTCTTCCCACTTCCCCCTTTTCGCTTTCCCTTCCTGTTATGTCCCCCCCCTTTTCCCTCCTACCTTCTTCTTCCTTCCTACCCCTCCTCTTCTCCCCCAACCTCCCCCCTTGATTTGTCCTCCTTTTTCTCTTCTCCTTCCCCTCTTTCTCTTTTCATTTTTAATCAACCATTTTCTTTCCACTTCCCCCTTTTCGCTTTCCCTTCCTGTTATGCCCCCCCCCCCCTTTTCCCTCCTCCCTTCTTTTTCCTTCCTACCCCTCCTCTTTCCCCCCCCCCCCCCCCCCCCCTGATTTGTCCTCCTTTTTCTCTTCTCCTTCCCCTCTTTCTCCTTTCATTTTTAACCAACCCTTTCCTTCCCACTTGCCCCTTTTCGCTTTCCCTTCTTGTTATGCCCCCCTGCCCCCCTTTCCCCTCCTCCCTTCTTCTTCCTTCCTACCCCTCCTCTACTCCCCCAACCCCCCCCCCCTTGATTTGTCCTCCTTTTTCTCTTCTCCTTCCCCTCTTTCTCTTTTCATTTTTAACCAACCCTTTCCTTCCCACTTCCCCCTTTTCGCTTTCCCTCCGCTTTCCCTCCCTTCACACATTTATTTGGTTAAAAAAAATTAAAAAAATTCAAGCGTCATCATATAACTGATGTGATGACAGTACAAAAAAAGAACAGTAGGCACTGATAAGTGACTCTGATGAGGAGGCACTGATGGGCACTGAGTGGCAGCACTAATGGGCACTGATAGATGACACTGAAGAGGAGGCACTGATGGGCGCTAAGTGGTAGCACTGATGGGCACTGATAGGTGAGACTGATGGGCACAGGTAGGTGGCACTGATGGGTACTGATAGGTGACACTGATGAGGAGGCACTGAGTGGCAGCACTGATGGGCACTGATAGGTGACACTGATGAGGAAGCACTGATGGGCACTGATAGGTGACACTTACATAGTTAGTCAGGTTGAAAAAAGACACAAGTCCATCCAGTTCAACCAAAAAAAAATAAACAAACAAAATAAAAAAACACAATACAATCCCATACACCCAACTTCATACCCACAGTTGATCCAGAGGAAGGCAAAAAACCCAGCGGAGCATGAGATCCAATTTGCTACAGCAGGGGAAAAAAAATCCTTCCTGATCCCAGAGAGGCAATCGGATTTACCCCGGATCAACTTTACCTACAAATCTTAGAACTCATGAGGAGGCACTGATGGGCACTGGTAGGTGGCACTGATGGGCACTGAGTGGCAGCACTGATGGGCACTGATAGCGAAACTGATGAGGAAGCACTGATAGACAGCACTGATGGGCACTGATAGGTGACACTGATAAGGAGGCACTGATGGGCACTGAGTGGCAGCACTGATGGGAAATTGATAGGTGACACTGATGAGGAAGCACTGATGGGCAGCACTGGTGGGCACTGGCTTTCAGCACTGGTGGGCACAGTTGGGGCTGCACTGATAATCAGGACCCCGATATCAGTGCCCTGTAGATGTACCTTTTACAGAATCCGGTTACTGGCTCTCTTCTCCCTTTCCCTCGCTGTCAACGTGAGAAAGGAATGCCAGTAATTGGCTTCTGTCTACATCGTGATCAGCTGTGATTGGACAGAGACGATCACGTGGCAAAAAGTCGCTCAGCGGGCGCACGGCGGGCGCGTTCACGGGAAGGAGGTCATATGATGCCCTCCCAGAACTGGCCGGTCACGCTGTGCCCGTCCATATGGCTACAGCGCGGTCGGCAAGTGGTTAAACGATCCAATAGTTCCATACAGTAGTAAGTCTGAGGCCTAGTACACACGAGATTTGGCGGATTTTGATCTCATGGTTGTACTAACCATGAGATCAAAATCCCCGCGGAATTCCCTCCGCGGTGACGTGTCGCGCCGTCGCCGCGATGATGACGCGGCGACGTGCGCGACGCTGTCATATAACGACTAAATAAGAAAATATTGTGTTGCGCTGATAATCAAGTAAAAAATTGCATACATATATATATATATATATATACCATATACATAAATAAGAACCCCCTACACCTCAAATCAGGGAGGTATATGTGCAAAAGATAAACAAAAACCACTAAAAAACTATAATGTGAAAAAGTTCTAATAGAACCAGCAAAAATAGTTCATGGAAAAAACACAGTTCAGTACATAGGCTAATAGGAGACAGGTGTGAGATCCACAGTCCTCTGGTGTGCAGCTGTCATTATAAAAAAAAAAAAATATATATATATAAAACCTTTCCCTTCTGGACTCCTCGATTAAACACAGGATATCAGCCGCTCATAAGGAGAAAAGAAAGATATATGGTGCAAATAACGTAATAAAATGGGAAATGAACCCTGCAATACAATGATTGCACTCACGGAACCTCGATGAATAAGTCAAGTGGCTATTGACGATACGCGTGGGGGAGAAGCCGAGTGACGCGATCGACGGTCGAATCCGTCCTTCTGAGGAGATCGTAGCACTGAGCGGCGTTCAATGACTGATTGCAGTTGAGCCTTTTTACCATCGAGGTTCCGTGAGTGCAATCATTGTATTGCAGGGTTCATTTCCCATTTTATTACGTTATTTGCACCATATATCTTTCTTTTCTCCTTATGAGCGGCTGATATCCTGTGTTTAATCGAGGAGTCCAGAAGGGAAAGGTTTTATATATATATATATTTTTTTTTTTTTTTTATAATGACAGCTGCACACCAGAGGACTGTGGATCTCACACCTGTCTCCTATTAGCCTATGTACTGAACTGTGTTTTTTCCATGAACTATTTTTGCTGGTTCTATTAGAACTTTTTCACATTATAGTTTTTTAGTGGTTTTTGTTTATCTTTTGCACATATACCTCCCTGATTTGAGGTGTAGGGGGTTCTTATTTATGTATATGGTATATATATATATATATATATGTATGCAATTTTTTACTTGATTATCAGCGCAACACAATATTTTCTTATTTATTCACTTTGGTTTTGTGCACCTCACGTGTCTGCAGCTTATCTTTAGTATTTTATATGGTTTTAGTAATAGCGCTGTAGTACCTTTTTACGTCATATAAGGACTTCCACGCATGCGTCGAATCATTACGATGCATGCGAGGGATGGAATCGGACGGATTGATCTGCTGAGTCTGTACAGACCAGCAGATCAATCCGCTGGACTGGATTCCAGCGGATAGATTTCTTAGCATGTCAAGAAATTTTGATCCGCTGGAAATCCATCCCCGGGAAAAAAATCCGCGGAAACAGATCCGCTGGATCGTACACACCAGGGGATCTATTCGCTGAGACCGGTTCGCGGATCAATTCCAGCGGATCGATCCTCTCGTGTGTACGGGGCCTGAGCTTTACAACCACTTTAACCCTTAGGCGCCATTCACACCTAGGCGTATTTACGCCCGGCGCCCGATACGCTGGAGGGGAGAAATACCATTGCCCTCTATGGAGATGGTTCACATCTCCACGTCGAACGCCGAAACGCCGAACGCCTGAAGCTCAAATCAAGTCCCGGACCCTTTTTTTCAGGCGGCTTCGGCGTTCGGCATAGGAGATGTGGACCTGGGGGTTAATGGGGGGTTAAAATCGTGGCGTTTTGTCGCCGCAAATTGCGGTACAAAACGCAGCGTTTTGTCGCCGCAATTCGCGGGACAAAACGCCGCAATTAGGTGTGAATGCATTCACACCTGAGCTTAGGTCGTTTGGTCGTTTTTTGGGGCGTTTTTTTTTCGGCGTTTTGTCGCGCGTATTCATGCTTATTTGCCCGTTTGCATACGGCGTCGTCCGACGTTTTTGTACTTCGACGTTTTTTTATTTTAGCCAATAGGAAAAATGATCATCTTTTCATCACTTGTTGCTATGTTGGTAGATTTCTTTTATCTTCTGCCTGGGTGAAATGTTCTATTGATTAAAACGACGAAACGCCTGTAGCAAACGCTCGTTGTCGCGCTAGTCGCTTGAATCGAGCAATTCCATTACTTTCTATGGGAAATGGAAACGCTCAAAAACGCCCAAACCCGCCCGATACGCGCGACAAAAAAGGGTCCGGAACTTGTTTGAGCTTCAGGCGTTCGGCGTCGGGCGTTTTGGAGTGGAGATGTGAACCGTCTCCATAGGGAATAATGTATTTTTTCCCCTCTAGCGTTTTGGAGCGTCGCGCTTCAGGCGACAAAACGCTCAGGTGTGAATGCAGCCTTAGGCCCCATACACACGAGAGGATCCATCCGCTGAAAAATCTCAGCGGATCGGTTTCAGCGGATAGATCCCCTGGTGTGTACGTTCCAGCGGATATTTATCCGCGGATATTTCCGATTTCCAGCAGATAAAAATTTGTAGACATGTCTACAAATCTATCCGCTGGAATCGGCACCAGCGGATCGATCCGGTGGTCTGTACAGACTCACCGGATCGATCCGTCCGAACCCATCCCTCGCATGCGTCGTAATGATTCGACGCATGCGTGGATATCCTTATATGACAGCGTCGCCGCGTCATCATCGCGGCGACGGCGCGACACGTCACCGCGATGGGAATTCGGCGCGGATTTCAATCCGATGGTGTGTACACTCCAACGAATTAAAATCCGCAGAGGATTTATCCGGCGGACCGTATCCGCGGATAAATCCTATCGTGTGTATGGGGCCTCAGGCTGCATTCACACTATAGCGTACTGAATCGCGGCGTTTTGTCCCGCGAATTGCGGCGGCAAATAGCGGCGTTTTGTACCGCGATTTTGTCGCCGCGATTGTGAATGCAGCGTGTGACCCCCTCTATGGAGATGGTTCACATCTCCTAGCCGAACGCCGAAAGACGCCTGAAAAAAAGGTCCGGGACCCTTTTTCAGGCGGCAGGCGGCAGGCGTCCGGCGTTCGGCGTGGAGATGTGAACCATCTCCATAGAGGGCAATGCTAAAGCATCCCTCTGGCATGTCGGGGCGGCAGCGGCGTTCACACTACAGGCGTATATACGCCTAGGTGTAAAGCAGGGCCTGAATGTAAGGCCTGCGTCATTTTCTCCTCCATTTTCACAGCGACGGCGGGCATCGCGCTGCCACAACACTTAGAATAGAATTTATTCCTTTGGCTTCCCCTGAATGGCGTTTCCATGTAAGCGGTGGGCAGGGTGCTTTAGGCCTATTTATGTTGGTGGGCCCATACTTCATAAAGTCTTGCTTTGATTGCCCGCGTATTGAACAAGCTGATTGGGTAGTGATGACAGGTCGGTACACTTGTGCCATTGTGAGCTGCCAGTTTGAAGAAGTGCAGCTGGACACACAGGAATGACAGCTCAGCCCCCAGGAACCCTCCGCCGGGGGGGGCCCCTATTCCTTTCAGTCCAGAGCCGATCTTCATCCATCTCGGTGGCACGAAGGAGAAAATGAATGTGTGGTCTGTGATCGGCGCGCCAAGTTCTTCGCCTCCCAGCAGAGGTGTCAGCCAACGTCGGAGTTTTCCAGGCCGTTAGTAAAGAGCGCACTCTTGTCTTATTTGTTTTACAGAAGCAAAAACTCCTCCGAATGTTAAACTCACATTTTAAAGCCAAATGGTTTTTCCTTCTCGGGGCATTTCCAGCGCGAAAGTGCCGGCTTCCCGAGACGTACTTATGGGGGGGATTTTGTTTCTTCTTTCACCCTCCAGCCAGGAGATCGAAAATTCTGGGAATGGCTTTGCTGACAGACCTCCCGTACTGACTGCGGTTTGCACGTTCTTCAGGGAAGATGTTGTTGGTAGGGGGGGGCGGGGGGGGGGGCGTCTGCCCTTCACAAATATGTGTCAGATACTGGAACAGGCTCCAAATACTCAGGAGACATACCTGCCTCGTGCCTGAGCGATGGCTGAGGTCGCTCGCCTCCGGGCTGCATTCTCCGAAATATCTGAGCCACCAGAGTGGTTAACCCCCACTTTGTGGAGGGAACAGGTACATTACTACTAGCTTAGTGCAATCCAGGCCCATGAGCCTAGCAGTCTTGACTTTTTTTTCCCTGATTAAAAAAAAACGTTTAGAGAAAGAATTAAATCATAACTGAGTCGGGGACTCGCTGGCCATAGCAGAGCAGATGTGCACACGCATGGGCACAATCCCAATGAGGTCCCTCCTGACAGGCGAACGCCTAGGCGCATGCGCTCACATGTGCGCGCAAGTGGCGACACGCGAGTGCCACGTGCATGCGCCCCATTAGCATTGGCGCCCATTTGAAGCACCGTATATACTCGCGTATAAGCCGTGTTTTTCAGCACATATTTTTGTGCTGAAATTGCCCCCTCGGCTTATACTCAAGTCACCTTTTTGCACCTGATCTCCCAGATTTAGGGACCCGGCCGGCCATAGGTCCCCTGGACTCCAATCTTGACACACGTAGAGCCCCACTCTTCTTCTACAAGTGCGCAAAGTTTGTTGTCCGAGGGACCTACGGCCGGGGAGCAGCGATTTTTCAAAGCCGAGCACCCCTTCCATAGATTCCCATGTTAAATGGTCATTTTGCCAGTGACTTTGGGGACCCGGTACCGGCCGGTCGTAGGTCCCCTGGACCCCAATTCTGGCACACATGTAGCCCCATTTCTCCTCTACAAGTGTTCAAAGTTTGTTGTCTGAGGGACCTATGGCCGGGGAGCAGCGATTTTTCAAACCCGGGCACCCCTTCCATAGATTCCCATGTTAAATGGTCATTTCGCCAGTGACTGTGGGGACCCGGTACCGGCCGGTCGTAGGTCCCCGGGACCCCCCCCCCCCCCCCTCGGCTTATGCTCAAGTCACCTTTTTGTGCCTGATCTCCCAGATTTTGCGGACCTAGTACCGGCCGGCCGTAGGTCCCCTGGACCCCAAACTTGGCACACATGTAGTCCAATTCCTCCTCTACAAGTGTGCAAAGTTTGTTGTCTGGGGGTCCTACGGCTGGGGAGCACCGATCTTTCAAAGTCAGGCACCCCTTCTATAGACTCCCATGTTAAACATCAGTCTAGTCATGGACACAGTGAGGCATGGCACAGTGAGCATGGGCACAGTGAGGCATGGGCACAGTGAGGCATGGGCACAGTGAGGCAAAGTGAGGCATGGGCACAGTGAGGCATGGACACAGTGAGGCATGGGAACAGTGAGGTAAAGTGAGGCATGCACATGGACACAGTGAGGCAAAGTGAGGCACAGTGAGGCATGCAGATGGATACCCTGGGCCAGATTCTCGTAGAATCCGCGGCGGCGTAGCGTAAGCCATTTACACTACACCGCCGCAAATTACTGGAGCAAGTGCCGTATTCTCCAAGCACTTGCTCCGTAATTACCGGCGGTGTAGTGTAAATGGCCCGGCGTAAGGCCGCATAATTCAAAGGGGGCGGCTTGTATTTAAATTAAGCGTGCCCCCGCGCCGATCGAACTGCGCATGCGCCGAGCTGAACTTGACCACTCTTAAGTGTTATCTCTGATGTACCTTGATTCCTCTGTATCTGACCCGGCTTGTCTCACTCTGCACCTTGCTTCAGCCTCCACTTACCGGCTTCCGCGGTACACGGCACCAGCAGCCTCCCTGCATCCACAAGTGCCACCTACCGCAGCTCCACTACTGCTGCCCGCTGTTACAAGTGTCCTCCTGCTACGGGAGAACGTCACAGGCACTCCTACCCCACCGTGCTCTCATGGCCGCTGTTGCAAACTCAGTGGCCCTTGAACCGTATGAGAGGCTTCCTCTGCTCGTCGGGCTCTACCTTAAGGTACGTGACGCTTAGATTAAAATGAGTCAGATTATATCACTCACCACATAATGGGTGTCTTAAAATTTCATCAGAGTGGACAGTGAACTCCTAAACCTTGTGGACGGCCTTCCCAGAAGAGGTGAAGCTGTTATAGCTGCAAAGGGCGGGGCCAACTCAATATTGAAACCTACGGACTAAGACGCCATTCACCGCCTTCCGCCACCTGTATAGACAAATGACGGCGGACGGGATCCCTGCTTGTTCTGGGTTGACGTCATATGACTTTGCCCAGTCTCATCCCATTGAATGCCCGCAGGGGTGCGCAGCACGGCGATCGCGGGCGCGCTGTGTCCCTGGGACATGGCGTGACCCTCATCTCAGTAAAGAACCGATGACGCGGCTCTTTATCCATGTGTCCCATGTGTTACATGTGTCACAGCCGATCACATGTAAACAAGGAAGTGTGAGGAGAGGAGTCAGTGCTGCCTTTCAGTGTCCATCAGTGCTGCCAATAAGTGCCCATTAGTGCCGCCTATCATGCCACCGACAAGGGGCTGGACACCTGAATAGGGGGTGGCAGCGGCGACCATAGAGAGATTCATGCAATGCATGAATCTATCTATGGTGAGAGAGAAGTGGCAAGAGAGAGGGGGCGGCGCCCGGGCGCCCCTTATGGATGCGCCCAGGAACCAAATCATTTACATCAACATCAATACTTTAAGATAGCAGAACCAGTGAGATAACTCGACAGGGTCCAGCGCTATTTTTCCATTTTCCTCAACAGTGCAGAATAAGGTGTGGCGAGTCAGTAATAAGCTTCAGAGGGACCATGGGCAATACTAGTGACCAGTCCTTTGGCCTTTGCTTGCAATTTTTGGGCACAGCTTCCTCAGTATGTGTCCTCTTTAACAAGCATCACAGGGGGTTTCCAGTCCCATGTTCTCCATGTGCTTGTGGGGGTTTCCTCTGGGAACCTCCAGTTTCTTTCCAAAGACAGGCTGATAGGTTCATTGCCTCAAGTCAAAAATGGTCCTAGCATGTATGGGAGATAGGGGCTTTAGATTGCAAGCTCCGTGGGGGCAGGAACTGATGTGACTGTACAGTATCTAAAGTGTTGAGCACCGAGGCGGGTGGTGCTCAAAATTTTTGGGGGGGCGCAAACAAACTGAAACCCCCCCCCCCCATCAATTGCAGCCACTGTGCCCATCAAACCCAGCTACTGTGCCCATCAATTGCCACCACTGTGCCATCAAATGCAGCCACTGTGCCCATCAATTGTCGCCACTGTGCCCATCAATTGTCGCCACTGTGCTCATCAATTGTCGCCACTGTACCATTAAACGCAGCCACTGTGCCCATCAATTGCCACCAGTTTGTCCCATCAATTGCCGCCAGTTTACCACATCAAATTATGCCGGTTTGCCCCATCAAATGCTGCCAGTTTGCCCCATTAAATGCCGCCAGTTTGCCCCATCAAATGATACCAGTTTGCCCCATCAAACGCCGCCAGTTTTCCCCATTAAATGCCACCAGTTTGCCCCATCAAATGATGCCAGTTTGCCCCATCAAATGATGCCAGTTTGCCCCATTATATGCCGCCAGTTTGCCCCATGAAATGATCCCAGTTTTCCCCATCAAATGCCGCCAGTTTGCCCCATTATATGCCGCCAGTTTGCCCCATCAAATGATGCCAGTTTGCCCCATCAAATGCTGCCAGTTTGCCTCCCCGCCCGGCACTTACCTTTCTCGGGTCAGCGACTTCCTCAACGCTCCCTCCGAGTCCTCGATGCCTTCTCCCATCCTCTTCATGTCAGAGATGCTATGATTGGACGCCTAGCGCCTGTCACTTCAGCCACTGTGCCCATCAATTGTCGCCACTGTGCCATCAAATGCAGCCATTGTGCCCATCAATTGTCGCCACTGTGCCCATCAATTGTCGCCACTGTACCATCAAACACAGCCATTGTGCCCATCAATTGCCACCAGCTTGTCCCATCAATTGCCGCCTGTTTGCCCCATCAAATGCCGCCAGTTTGCCCCATTAAATGATGCCAGTTTGCCCCATCAAATGCCGCCAGTTTGCCCCATTATATGCTGCCAGTTTGCCCCATCAAATGTCGCCAGTTTGCCTCCCCGCCCGGCTCTTACCTTTCTCGGGTCAGCAACTTCCTCCACGCTCCCTCCAAGTCCTCGATGTCTTCTCCCATCCTCTTCATGTCAGAGATGCTATGATTGGACGCCTAGCACCTGTCACTTCAGCCAGTCAGGTGACCGGTAACCAGACCCGGTGCACCTGATTGGCCGAGAGGCGGGTCAGTGAAGCGATTCCCTCCCTAACACAGCACTGTTTAAGCAGGGAACGCACAGCCGTGCCCCCGCTATTTAACAATTTGGAAGCCTATTAGAGCCGACAGGCTCTTATCAGGAAGCCTATTGCTCTAATCAGGCACTTCCAAAACACCCCCACCGCTGTAATTCAGATGGCCGGCGCTCAACAAGGGGTCGGACACCTGAATAGGGGGCGGCAGTGGCGACAATAGATAGATTCATGCAATGCAATGCATGAATCTATCTATTGGAGATTGAGATTGGAGATTGAGATTCGAGATTGACGGGTGCAGGAGAGAGGGGGCGGCGCTCCTGCACCCACTATAAACGCACCTCCGCTGGTTGAGCAAATTCTTGGTGCTTATATACAGTAAATACGTAGAATAAATAAATGGCTTAGTTTATGAGTCGGGTAACCTCCTTGAATGATGAACTCCTTCTGCTCTGAACTTGGCTTCCTTATGGTTTTGGTTTAGAGCTTTCTTTGGTGTCCACATGTGGTTGAGGTCAGATTCTGGGAAGAGCTATTACTGTACGTCAGCGTTTTCCATTACTGAACCTGCAGTGAGTGATTTTGTCATGTAGCTTATTTGATTAGGTATGCGAAGTATTGATTTCATGCCTCGTCGCTGATCCCTTCCTGCCTCACTCAGCACCCAACGTAGCACATCGAGCTGTGGATTCCCAGATAAGGAGCTACAAGTTGGAGAAGTGGAACTCAGATTCCACATTGTCCCGTCATTGCTTCACATTGTCCCGTCATTGCTTCCCATTATCTCCACATTGTCCCGTCATTGCTTCCCATTATCTCCACAATGTCCCGTCATTGCTTCCCAATATCTCCACAATGTCCCGTCATTGCTTCCCATTATCTCCACATTGTCCCGTCATTGCTTCCCATTATCTCCACATTGTCCCGTCATTGCTTCAGATTATCTCCACAATGTCCCGTCATTGCTTCCCAATATCTCCACATTGTCCCGTCATTGCTTCCCATTATCTCCACATTGTCCCGTCATTGCTTCCCATTATCTCCACAATGTCCCGTCATTGCTTCCCATTATCTCCACATTGTCCCGTCATTGCTTCCCATTATCTCCACAATGTCCCGTCATTGCTTCAGATTATCTCCACAATGTCCCGTCATTGCTTCCCAATATCTCCACATTGTCCCGTCATTGCTTCCCATTATCTCCACAATGTCCCGTCATTGCTTCCCAATATCTCCACATTGTCCCGTCATTGCTTCCCATTATCTCCACAATGTCCCGTCATTGCTTCCCAATATCTCCACATTGTCCCGTCATTGCTTAAGATTATCTCCACAATGTCCTGTCATTGCTTCTCATTATCTCCACATTGTCCCGTCATTGCTTCTCATTATCTCCACATTGTCCCGTCATTGCTTCCCATTATCTCCACAATGTCCCGTCATTGCTTCCCATTATCTCCACATTGTCCCGTCATTGCTTCCCATTATCTCCACATTGTCCCGTCATTGCTTCCCATTATCTCCACAATGTCCCGTCATTGCTTCCCATTATCTCCACAATGTCCCGTCATTGCTTCCCATTATCTCCACATTGTCCCGTCATTGCTTTCCATTATCTCCACAATGTCCCGTCATTGCTTCCCATTATCTCCACATTGTCCCGTCATTGCTTCCCATTATCTCCACATTGTCCCGTCATTGCTTCCCATTATCTCCACATTGTCCCGTCATTGCTTCCCATTATCTCCACAATGTCCCGTCATTGCTTCCCATTATCTCCACAATGTCCCGTCATTGCTTCCCATTATCTCCACATTGTCCCGTCATTGCTTTCCATTATCTCCACATTGTCCCGTCATTGCTTCCCATTATCTCCACAATGTCCCGTCATTGCTTCCCATTATCTCCACATTGTCCCGTCATTGCTTCCCATTATCTCCACATTGTCCCGTCATTGCTTCCCATTATCTCCACATTGTCCCGTCATTGCTTCCCATTATCTCCACAATGTCCCGTCATTGCTTCCCATTATCTCCACAATGTCCCGTCATTGCTTCCCATTATCTCCACATTGTCCCGTCATTGCTTCCCATTATCTCCACAATGTCCCGTCATTGCTTCCCATTATCTCCACATTGTCCCGTCATTGCTTCCCATTATCTCCACAATGCCCCGTCATTGCTTCCCATTATCTCCACAATGTCCCATTATTGCTTCCCATTATCTCCACATTGTCCCGTCATTGCTTCCCATTATCTCCACATTGTCCCGTCATTGCTTCCCATTATCTCCACAATGTCCCGTCATTGCTTCTCATTATCTTCACATTGTCCCGTCATTGCTTCCCATTATCTCCACAATGTCCCGTCATTGCTTCCCATTGTCTCCACATTGTCCCGTCATTGCTTCCCATTATCTCCACATTGTCCCGTCATTGCTTCCCATTATCTCCACATTGTCCCGTCATTGCTTCTCATTATCTTCACATTGTCCCGTCATTGCTTCCCAATATCTCCACATTGTCCCGTCATTGCTTCCCATTATCTCCACAATGTCCCGTCATTGCTTCCCATTGTCTCCACATTGTCCCGTCATTGCTTCCCATTATCTCCACATTGTCCCATCATTGCTTCCCATTATCTCCACAATGTCCCGTCATTGCTTCTCATTATCTCCACATTGTCCCGTCATTGCTTCCCATTATCTCCACAATGTCCCGTCATTGCTTCCCAATATCTCCACATTGTCCCGTCATTGCTTCCCATTATCTCCACATTGTCCCGTCATTGCTTCCCATTATCTCCACATTGTCCCGTCATTGCTTCCCATTATCTCCACAATGTCCCGTCATTGCTTCCCATTATCTCTACATGGTCCCGTCATTGCTTCCCATTATCTCCACATGGTCCCGTCATTGCTTCCCATTATCTCCACATTGTCCCGTCATTGCTTCCCATTATCTCCACATGGTCCCGTCATTGCTTCCCATTATCTCCACATTGTCCCGTCATTGCTTCCCATTATCTCCACAATGTCCCGTCATTGCTTCCCATTATCTCCACAATGTCCCGTCATTGCTTCCCATTATCTCCACAATGTCCCATCATTGCTTCCCATTATCTCCACAATGTCCCGTCATTGCTTCCCATTATCTCCACATGGTCCCGTCATTGCTTCCCATTATCACCACATGGTCCCGTCATTGCTTCCCATTATCTCCACATTGTCCCGTCATTGCTTCCCATTATCTCCACATTGTCCCGTCATTGCTTCCCATTATCTCCACAATGTCCCGTCATTGCTTCCCATTATCTCCACATTGTCCCGTCATTGCTTCCCATTATCTCCACAATGTCCCGTCATTGCTTCCCAATATCTCCACATTGTCCCGTCATTGCTTCCCATTATCTCCACATTGTCCCGTCATTGCTTCCCATTATCTCCACATTGTCCGTCATTGCTTCCCATTATCTCCACATTGTCCGTCATTGCTTCCCATTATCTCCACAATGTCCCGTCATTGCTTCCCATTATCTCCACATTATCCCGTCATTGCTTCCCATTATCTCCACAATGTCCCGTCATTGCTTCCCAATATCTCCACATTGTCCCGTCATTGCTTCCCATTATCCCCACATTGTCCCGTTATTGCTTCCCATTATCCCCACATTGTCCCGTCATTGCTTCCCATTATCTCCACATTGTCCCGTCATTGCTTCCCATTATCTCCACATTGTCCCATCATTGCTTCCCATTATCTCCACATTGTCCCGTCATTGCTTCCCATTATCTCCACAATGTCCCGTCATTGCTTCCCATTATCTCCACAATGTCCCGTCATTGCTTCCCATTATCTCCACAATGTCCCGTCATTGCTTCCCTTTATCTCCACATTGTCCCGTCATTGCTTCCCATTATCTCCACATTGTCCCGTCATTGCTTCCCATTATCTCCACATTGTCCTGTCATTGCTTCCCATTATCTCCACAATGTCCCGTCTTTGCTTCCCATTATCTCCACATTGTCCCGTCATTGCTTCCCATTATCTCCACATTGTCCCGTCATTGCTTCCCATTATCTCCACAATGTCCCGTCTTTGCTTCCCATTATCTCCACAATGTCCCGTCATTGCTTCCCATTATCTCCACAATGTCCCGTCATTGCTTCCCATTATCTCCACAATGTCCCGTCATTGCTTCCCATTATCTCTACATGGTCCCGTCATTGCTTCCCATTATCTCCACATTGTCCCGTCATTGCTTCCCATTATCTCCACATTGTCCGTCATTGCTTCCCATTATCTCCACAATGTCCCGTCATTGCTTCCCATTATCTCCACATTGTCCAGTCATTGCTTCCCATTATCTCCACAATGTCCCGTCATTGCTTCCCATTATCTCCACATTGTCCCGTCATTGCTTCCCATTATCTCCACAATGTCCCGTCATTGCTTCCCATTATCTCTACATGGTCCCGTCATTGTTTCCCATTATCCCCACATTGTCCCGTCATTGCTTCCCATTATCTCCACATTGTCCCGTCATTGCTTCCCATTATCCCCACATTGTCCCGTCATTGCTTCCCATTATCTCCACATTGTCCCATCATTGCTTCCCATTATCTCCACATTGTCCCGTCATTGCTTCCCATTATCTCCACATTGTCCCGTCATTGCTTCCCATTATCTCCACATTGTCCCGTCATTGCTTCCCATTATCTCCACATTGTCCCGTCATTGCTTCCCATTATCTCCACATTGTCCCGTCATTGCTTCCCATTATCCCCACAATGTCCCGTCATTGCTTCCCATTATCTCCACAATGTCCCGTCATTGCTTCCCATTATCTCCACAATGTCCCGTCATTGCTTCCCATTATCTCTACATGGTCCCGTCATTGCTTTCCATTATCTCCACAATGTCCCGTCATTGCTTCCCATTATCTCCACATTGTCCCGTCATTGCTTCCCATTATCTCCACAATGTCCCGTCATTGCTTCCCATTATCTCTACATGGTCCCGTCATTGCTTCCCATTATCTCCACATTGTCCCGTCATTGCTTCCCATTATCTCCACATTGTCCGTCATTGCTTCCCATTATCTCCACAATGTCCCGTCATTGCTTCCCATTATCTCCACATTGTCCAGTCATTGCTTCCCATTATCTCCACAATGTCCCGTCATTGCTTCCCATTATCTCCACATTGTCCCGTCATTGCTTCCCATTATCTCCACAATGTCCCGTCATTGCTTCCCATTATCTCTACATGGTCCCGTCATTGTTTCCCATTATCCCCACATTGTCCCGTCATTGCTTCCCATTATCTCCACATTGTCCCGTCATTGCTTCCCATTATCCCCACATTGTCCCGTCATTGCTTCCCATTATCTCCACATTGTCCCATCATTGCTTCCCATTATCTCCACATTGTCCCGTCATTGCTTCCCATTATCTCCACATTGTCCCGTCATTGCTTCCCATTATCTCCACATTGTCCCGTCATTGCTTCCCATTATCTCCACATTGTCCCGTCATTGCTTCCCATTATCTCCACATTGTCCCGTCATTGCTTCCCAATATCTCTACAATGTCCTGTCATTGCTTCCCATTATCTCCACATTGTCCGTCATTGCTTCCCATTATCTCCACAATGTCCCGTCATTGCTTCCCATTATCTCCACATTGTCCCGTCATTGCTTCCCATTATCTCTACATGGTCCCGTCATTGTTTCCCATTATCCCCACATTGTCCCGTCATTGCTTCCCATTATCTCCACATTGTCCCGTCATTGCTTCCCATTATCCCCACATTGTCCCGTCATTGCTTCCCATTATCTCCACATTGTCCCATCATTGCTTCCCATTATCTCCACATTGTCCCGTCATTGCTTCCCATTATCTCCACATTGTCCCGTCATTGCTTCCCATTATCTCCACATTGTCCCGTCATTGCTTCCCATTATCTCCACATTGTCCCGTCATTGCTTCCCATTATCCCCACAATGTCCCGTCATTGCTTCCCATTATCTCCACAATGTCCCGTCATTGCTTCCCATTATCTCCACATTGTCCCGTCATTGCTTCCCATTATCTCTACATGGTCCCGTCATTGCTTTCCATTATCTCCACAATGTCCCGTCATTGCTTCCCATTATCTCCACATTGTCCCGTCATTGCTTCCCATTATCTCCACAATGTCCCGTCATTGCTTCCCATTATCTCTACATGGTCCCGTCATTGCTTCCCATTATCTCCACATTGTCCCGTCATTGCTTCCCATCATCTCCACATTGTCCCGTCATTGCTTCCCATTATCTCCACATTGTCCCGTCATTGCTTCCCATTATCTCCACATTGTCCCGTCATTGCTTCCCATTATCTCCACATTGTCCCGTCATTGCTTCCCATTATCTCCACATTGTCCCGTCATTGCTTCCCATTATCTCCACATTGTCCCATCATTGCTTCCCATTATCTCCACATTGTCCCGTCATTGCTTCCCAATATCTCCACAATGTCCTGTCATTGCTTCCCATTATCTCCACATTGTCCGTCATTGCTTCCCATTATCTCCACATTGTCCCGTCATTGCTTCCCATTATCTCCACATGGTCCCGTCATTGCTTCCCATTATCTCCACATTGTCCCATCATTGCTTCCCATCATCAGCATTCTTTGCAGTGAAGTAGGACTGATAAGCTGTAATTGTGATAACCCGATCAGAATGACTGAACAGAACTTGTCAGTCCTCGGTGACAAGAGCTTCAAAGGTAAGCTGGAGAAGGATATCAGGGTACAGATAAGCAATTTGTACAACATGCTTTAAAGAACATGAAATAGACCAGGCTACTCTTCATCGCTGCTACAAAGATTGGACGCTTGTTCCAATAGAACTTTCTAAAAACATGCGTCTTCATTATTATTATTATTATTATTATACAGGATTTATATAGCGCCAACAGTTTGCGCAGCGCTTTACATCAGGGAAGACAGTACAGTCACAATACAACCAATACAGGAGGGATCAGAGGGCCCTGCTCGTTAGAGCTTACAATCTAGAAGGGAGGGTCAAGTGGAACAAAGGGTAGTTAGCTGTGGGGGATGATCAGATGGACTCAAATGAAAAAACAGTTATGTGTGGGAAGGGTAGGCTTCTCTGAAGAGATGGGTTTTCAGGGATCCTCTAAAAGCTGATAGAGAAGGAGATAGATGGATAGATTGGGGTAAGGAGTTCCATAGGCATGGAGAGGCTCTAGAAAAGTCCTGGAGACGAGCATGGGAGCAGGTGATGAGAGAGCTAGAGAGTAGGAGGTCTTGAGAAGAGCGAAGAGAACGATTAGGTTGGTATTTAGAAACTAGGTCAGTGATGTAGCTGGGGGCAGAGTTGTGGATGGCTTTGTAGGTAATTGTTAGTATTTTGAATTTAATTCGTTGGATGAGCGGAAGCCAGTGGAGGGATTGACAGAGAGGAGTAGCAGAGACAGAGCGGTTGGTAAGGTGGATTAGTCTGGCAGCAGCATTCATGATAGACTGAAGGGGGGATAGAGTATGCAGCGGTAAGCCAATGAGGAGGGAGTTGCAGTAATCGAGGCGAGAGATGACCAGGGAGTGAATTAAGAGTTTTGTGGTGTCATTGGTTAAAAATGGGCGTATTTTGGAGATGTTGCGAAGGTTGAGGCGGCAAGATTTGGACAGTGATTGAACGTGAGGCTTAAAGGAGAGTTCAGAGTCCAGGACTACTCCTAGGACCTTGACATGTGGGGATGGGCAGATAGTTGTACCATTAATTTTGACAGAGAGATCAGGGGAAGAGGCACGTGGGGGAGGAAAAATTATAAGTTCCGTTTTGGATAGGTTGAGTTTGAGGAAGTGGTGCGACATCCAAACTGATATATCCGATAGTAAATTAGTGATACGTGAGGAGAATGAAGAAGTGGGTTGAGGGGTAGAGAAATAGATTTGAGTGTCATCAGCGTAAAGATGGTATTGGAAGCCGTGGGAGGCTATCAGCTGACCCAGGGAGGAGGTGTAGATAGAAAATAGGAGAGGTCCAAGAACAGAACCTTGGGGGACCCCAACAGAGAATGGAAGAGGAGAGGAGGAAGTAGAGTTGTAAGCAACGCTGAAGGTGCGGTTGGATAAGTAGGTGGAGAACCAGCGAAGAGTACAGTCACGGAGACCAAAATTGTGGAGTTTTTTGAGGAGGAGTGGGTGGTCAACCGTATCGAAGGCGGCAGAGAGGTCCAGGAGTAGGAGCACAGAATAGTGTCCCTTAGTTTTGGCTGTTAGTATATCGTTTGTTAGTTTTAGGAGAGCAGTTTCTGTGGAATGTTGAGGACGAAATCCAGACTGAAGGGGATCATGGAGGTTATTTTTAGCAAGGTGGACGCTCAGTTGGTTGTAGACTAGACGTTCAAGGAGTTTGGATAAAAAGGGGAGCAAGGAGATGGGGCGTAGGTTGTCAAGATTGGACGGGTCCAGTGAGGGCTTTTTAAGTATGGGGCTGACTAGTGCATGTTTCAAAGAGTTAGGGAAGATGCCAGAAGAGAGGGAGAGATTGAAGATGTGGGTTAGAGAATGTAGAATCGAGCCAGAGGGTGAACGTAGCATTTGTGAGGGAACAGGATCCAGAGCGCAGGTGGTAAGATGGACGTTAGCAAGTAATTTAGCGACCTCGTCTATAGTGGTAGGGTTGAAAGAGGGAAGTAATGACTGTACCTGTAGGCATGAGGCGTGAGGCGTGGAGGGTATCTGAACAGTAGAGATCTCGTTGCGAATAGTATCAATCTTCCGCTTGAAGTGATTGGCGATCTCCTGGGCGGTGAGTGAGTTAGTGGGTGGAGGCAATGGCGGACGAAGGAGAGAGTTGAAGGTAGAGAAGAGTTGACGGGGACGGGACGATAAGTTTTTAATAAGGGTGATAAAATAGGTCTGCTTGGCAGTGAAGAGGCTAGAATTGTATATTTGGAGGGCAGATTTATACTGGGCGAAGTCTTCCTGGGACTTAGTCTTGCGCCACAGGCGCTCGAGAGCACGGCTATGTTTTTTCAGACTTCTAGTATCATTTGTTTGCCAGGGTTGAAGGGGACGGGGCCTTATTCTGCGTGTAGTGAGAGGGGCCAGTCTGTCCAGTGATGCTAGAAGTGAAGTGTTGTAGACTGAAGTGGCTAGGTCGGTGCAGGACAGGGGTGCAATTTTGTCATAGAGGTGGTCAGTCTCAGAGTATAGAAGAGAAGGGTTGATATGGTCCAGGTTTCTACGAGTAACTGTTAGGCATTTGGGGGGAGAGGATGTGGAGGAGAGTGAGAGAGTAAAATTAATAAGGTAGTGATCAGAGAGGGGGTAAGGATAATTGGAGAGGTTGCATAGAGTGCATAGGTGGGAAAAGACAAGGTCAAGAGTATTGCCTTCAGAGTGAGTAGGAGCATGTATCCATTGCTTCAGGTCAAAAGAGGAGGTTAGGCTGAGAAGTTTGGAAGTTGCAGGAGTGTTAGCATTAGTAGGGATGTTGAAGTCGCCAAGAATGATTGTGGGGATTTCAGAAGAGAGAAAGTAGGGTAGCCAGGCAGAGAAATCATCAAGAAAGGAGGATACTGGACCGGGGGGGCGGTAGATGACAGCTATCCTTAGAGAAACTGGGGAGAAGAGACGAATGCAATGCGCCTCAAATGAGGAGAGTGACATAGAGGGAGGTGGCTGAAGCACCTGAAAGGTGCTATGTGGGGCCAATAGTCTTCATATTTTTTTATGCCTATGGAAGGGGGACAGAATTGGTGAGTATGGAGGCCATTGGAGGACAGTGACCACATTGTCCAGTGGGGAGATTGTGACAGACTCACCGGGGACATCCCCGGACCAGGGCCGTCTTAATAGCATCATAGGCCCCTGGGCAAAGTAATGCCCTGGGGCCCCTACCAGCTTGCCCCAAGTTACACACCTACAGTACTTTCAAGAAATAAAGTATAAATAATTGATAGAATTAAACATATATTCATTAGTACTTTCAATAAAATCGATTTTACAAAAGGAAAACATTCCATAAATCAAAGACTAGTCAACACAAAGGGCACAGTACAGGGGGGGAATGCAGAAGGGCACAGTACAAGGGGGGTCAGGAGGGCACAACACTGGGATCAGAAGGGCACAGTACAGGGGGGGTCAGGAGGGCACAACACTGGGATCAGAAGGGCACAGTACAGGGGGGGGGGGTCAGGAGGGCACAACACTGAGATCAGGAGGGCACAGTACAGGGGGGAAGGCAGAAAGGCACAGTATGGAGGGGGTCAGGAGGACACAACACTGGGATCAGAAGGGCACAGTACAGGGGTGTTCAGGAGGGCACAACACTGGGATCAGAAGGGCACAGTACAGGGGGGGGGGTCAGGAGGGCACAACACTGAGATCAGGAGGGCACAGTACAGGGGGGGATGCAGAAAGGCACAGTATGGGGGGGGTCAGGAGGACACAACACTGGGATCAGAAGGGCACAGTACAGGGGGGTTCAGGAGGGCACAACACTTGGATAAGGGGGGCACAGTACAGGGGGAATGCAAAAGGGCACAGTATGGGGGGGGGGGGGGTCAGGAGGGCACAACACTGGGATCAGAAGGGCACAGTATAGGTTCTGGGGCACTTACCAGGACACAACCATATCGGGACAGTTTAGTAAAAAAACATGACTGTCCCAGCAAATCTGAGACAGTTGGCAAGTATGATGTAATGCAAGATTATTATGGGGCCCCCATGTACCTGGGGCCCCTGGGCAGTGCCCAGGAGTGCCCTTGCATTAAGATGGCCCTGCCCCGGACTCTCTTATGTCAAAAATCATCCTATGTCCACTAGGGGCATAGGATGACTGAGAAATGATATCTTGGACTACCTGAGATGGGATTATTATGTAATTATTATCCACAATATATTCCAGGATATCTGTAAAGAACTATTTACTGATTCTGAACTCAACGGGTTAATTGTAAGAGTAACTCATTCATACTAATGTCCTCACCTGGCAAGGTGGGCTAGAGACCCTAGTTTCTTGGTGTCTTTGAAGACCAGCAGAGGACAGAGCAGGATATACAGGGTGCAGAGGTGGCTCTAGGCTTCGTGAGGCCTTAGGCAAATCTTAGACATGAGGCCCACTCACTATAATGGGAAAAATTATTTAAAGGGGTGGTTCCCCCTAAAACAAATTTCTAACAATACATTTGGAAGACTGCTTACACTGCGGGTAGGCTGGCTTTTTTTTTTTTTTCGTACATACCTCGATATCGCCGTTTCATCCCTCGCGTTCCGGGTATTAGTCATGCTGGACCTAGTTGATTGACGTTCCTCCGACCGGCGCATACTGCGCGTCACGACTTTCCGACAGAAGCCGAACGTCATTGCGCAGGCGCCGTACAGAGTCAGCTCTATATGGCGCCTGCGCAGCGACGTTCGGCTTCTTTCGGAAAGTCGTGACGTCAAGTATGCGTCGGTCGGAGGAACGTCAATCAACTAGGAACGCCCACCGCCACAAGACTCATACCCGGAAGTCGAGGGATGAAACGGCGATATTGAGGTATGTACGAAAAAAAGCCAGCCTACCCGCAGTGTAAGCAGTCTTCCAAATGTATTGTTAGAAATGTGTTTTAAGGGGGAACCACCCCTTTAAGTTAAAAAAAATGTATAAATTGCATATATTAAAGGGGTTGTAATACCGCAAGGAGCTGGGGGAGGGGAGTATATGGACCCACCCACTGACCCTGGAACCTCGGGCAGTTGCGCAAGTGGTCAGTCCATAGGCAGGGGAGAACTAGTTGCAGGCAGAGAGACAGCCCTGGGGACACCGACTGGGGGACATTCCCTTACACTCTCACACACATGTAAGGCAAATTAGGCGGCTGCGAGGCCTAAGGCGACTGCCTAATTTGCCTAATTAGAGAGCCGCCTCTGTGAGGGTGCAATAAAATGCCTCTCTGAAGGGTCTGCCTGTCCTCTCTCCCCCCCACACCGGCACACCACCCGGCCGTGGCTCTCCTCTTTCTGTCCCCTGGTTCTTCTCTCTGGTTTAAGTGAGTTAGGGGTGGGGCTTCTGTTCCCAGTGACCCTTCTTCCCTTCTTCTCCATCTCCTCCCCTTCTCTTCCTTTATCTCACAACTGCCTATCAATCTGTTTAGTAAGTAACAACAGCATGGCCTCAAAGAGTAGCTTGAGTATGTGGCCCCAGCTATGCATGGCAGAGGGGGCTTTGGACCCCCATATCCCCCCTTATCTATGCCCCTGAAGGAGATCAACGTCACTAAGATGGGAAAGATAAAAAAAAGGTCAAAATCTGTATTCTATGATAACAAAAATGGTGGTTGTTTGATTAAGGGCTCTTTCACACGTCCGTTCCGTTCGTCCGTTTTTTGGACGTCCGTTAACGGACCGCAATGCTTCCCTATGGGCTAGCGTCCGTTAGCGGATGAGCATCCGCTAACGTCCGTTAGCATCCGTCTGCGTTCAGTTCCGTTTTTTTGGACGGAAGAAAACCCGTTTGGACGGAACGGACGAAAAACGGACGTTAACGGATGATCCGTTTATCATTCGTTCCGCTAACATCCGTTTTTCTATGTAAAAAGCCCCAAAAAAAAAAAAAAAAAACAGATGAAAAAACGGATGGAAAAACTGATGCAAAAACTGATGCAAAAACTGATGCAAAAACTGACGAAAAACTGACGAAAAACTGAGGCCTCGTACACACGACAGAGATTCTCGGCAGAATTCGCCGAGAAACTCGGTCAAAACCCGGATTCTGCCGAGAATCTCTGTCGTCTGTACAGTTTTGGCTCGATGGAGCCGCCGAGGAGCTCGACGAGAAAATAGAGAACATGTTCTCTATTTTCTCGTTGGCCGCGTTGTTCTATAGGAGAAGGCGGCCCGCCGAGCTCTTCGGCGGCTTCATCCCAAAACGAGACGAGGAACTCGACGTGCCAAGCACGTCGAGTTTCTCTGTCGTGTGTACGAGGCCTGACGGAAAAACGGATGAACTGATGAAAAAAAAACTGATCTGAAAAAGCCCTAAGAGCCGGTTCACACAGGGGCGGCACGACTTCGGGGGCGACTCGGCCAGGCGACCTGAAAACGATTTCCAAGGCGATTTGCAAAATGACTTCTGTATAGAAGTCAATGCAAATCGCCCCGAGTCGCCCCCGAAGTAGTACAAGAACCTTTTTCTAAGTCGGAGCGACTCGCGTCGCTCCTATTAGAACGGTTCTATTCACTACAATGGGACGCGACTTGTCAGGCGGCTGTGTCGCCTGACGAGTCGCGCCAGTGTGAACCGGGTCTAAGGGCTCTTTCACACGTCCGTTCAGTTTTTCAGATCAGTTTTTTTTTCATCAGTTGATCCGTTTTTCCATCAGTTTTTCGTCAGTTTTTCGTCAGTTTTTCCATCAGTTTTTGCATCAGTTTTTCCATCCGTTTTTTCATCCGTTTTTTTGGGGGGCTTTTTACATAGAAAAACGGATGTTAGCGGAACGGATGATAAACGGATCATCCGTTAACGTCCGTTTTTCGTCCGTTCCGTTTTTTAGACGGAAGAAAAATAGGGTTTTCTTCCGTCCAAAAAAACGGAACTTAACGCAGACGGATGCTAACGGACGTTAGCGGATGCTCATCCGCTAACGGACGCTAGCCCATAGGGAATCATTGCGGTCCGTTAACGGACGTCCAAAAAACGGACGAACGGAACGGACGTGTGAAAGAGCCCTAACAGATAAACAATAAGAAGCACCAAAAGATCTTTGTGTTTCATGGCGGAAAAGGCTTTTATGTAATTCTGATCGCGTTTTATGAATAACAACAAAAAACAAAACACAGACCCGGCAAATCCACATCATTCATGTCGAGGGTGAAGGGAACAAACACTTTTCATGGCATTGCCAAGATCATTATAGTGTTTATTTGTTTAGCTTTCCATCAGGAAACCTTCTTGTTAAGACTCCCTGCTGAGATACGACAAGTAGACAAGTAGACAACAACGCTCTTTACTTACCCTCCCGCTGTGACAAATTTCCCCCTTCGCAATGCTAAATATATCTATAGGTAAGGCTACATCGCGTCGAAAGGATTGATGCGTTACCTGCTAATTAATGAAAAACCTCCCCAGCACCTTCTATTATACGCTATCTGTTTCCTGCGATTTTCTAGGGAAACTGCCTGGAACACAAGCCGCCTACCTTACACTGTTTTTTCCTTCATGCTTCTTTTTAAGATTTATGAAGTTTCACAGTTTGGATAAAGAGAAAAGTATACGCGAAAAACAAGGTTATGGTGAGTTGGGCCAAGAGGAACCAAAAAGCCTCCACTGAACCCGTGCAAAACAAGCAGGGTCTTCACAATACAAAAGATACCATGTCTCACTTCCATCCCAAATCCCAAACAAGAGGGTTTATTTCCACAATCTTTGCCTTTTCCCCTCACTTCTTCGAAAAATTCCAATCTATGTATCGCTTCCATCATAAATCTCAATCCATGACTCACTTCCATCATAAATCTCAATCCATGACTCACTTCCATCATAAATCCCAATCCATGACTCACTTCCATCATAAATCCCAATCCATAACTCACTTCCATCATAAATCCCAATCCATGACTCACTTCCATCATAAATCCCAATCCATGACTCACTTCCATCATAAATCCCAATCCATGACTCACTTCCATCATAAATCCCAATCCATAACTCACTTCCATCATAAATCCCAATCCATGACTCACTTCCATCATAAATCCCAATCCATGACTCACTTCCATCATAAATCCCAATCCATGACTCACTTCCATCATAAATCCCAATCCATAACTCACTTCCATCATAAATCCCAATCCATGACTCACTTCCATCATAAATCCCAATCCATTACTTCCATCATAAATCCCAATCCATGACTCACTTCCATCATACATCCCAATCCATGACTCACTTCCATCATAAATCCCAATCCATGACTCACTTCCAGCATAAATCCCAATCCATGACTTACTTCCATCATAAATCCCAATCCATGACTCACTTCCATCATAAATCCCAATTCATTACTTACTTCCATCATAAATCCCAATCCATGGCTCACTTCCATCATAAATCCCAATCCATGACTCACTTCCATCATAAATCCCAATATCTGCCTCTCTTCCATCATAAATCCCAATCCATGACTCACTTCCATCATAAATCCCAATCCATGACTCACTTCCATCATAAATCCCAATCCATGACTCACTTCCATCATAAATCTCAATCCATGACTCACTTCCATCATAAATCCCAATTCATTACTTACTTCCATCATAAATCCCAATCCATAACTCACTTCCATCATACATCCCAATCCATGACTCACTTCTATCATAAATCCCAATCCATGACTCACTTCCATCATAAATCCCAATCCATTACTTACTTCCATCATAAATCCCAATCCATGACTCACTTCCATCATAAATCCCAATCCATGCCTCACTTCCATCATAAATCCCAATCCACCACTCACTTCCATCATAAATCCCAATCCATGCCTCACTTCCATCATAAATCCCAATCCATGACTCACTTCCAT